>NC_061117.1:102069505-102078706 GCF_002878395.1 Capsicum annuum
TTTTCATGATTTAAAAGTGCTCAATTCTTCTTCACTTAGGCATTTTAACAAACACCTTGCATGCACTATTTAGGGAATAAGCCTAATGATCAATTTTATACACCATAACACCATAATTCAACTCAATTCCACCAATTGAATCCACAAAATATTATGGTATCATGAACAACATGTAAAGATTCAAATTTTATTCACACAACATGAAATTCACGTGAAATCATAAAACATGGAGTAAGAACTTGTTAATTGAGCACTCTTAAATCATGAAAATATGCTGATGCCTATTCTAGGCATTTCGTCGAACACCTTGCATGCACACTTTATGACATAGGTGTTCTTCATAATTTAGTCATCTTAAACCACCCAATTTCATGGGTTTTAACTACAAGCACACATACTTCATGAGAATCACCCTAAATTAACATCTTGAAGCATAAACAACAACCACCAACACGTACATGATCATATCTCAACAAGGCAAGCACAATATAGTATGTAAAGCATAGTTCTTGGACTCCTACGGATGAAAGAAATCCGTGGATGAACACTACGCATTCCTTAGGTGGAAGATTCTTGAAGAAATTCTTAGACATGTTCTTGATTCCTTGACTAGGGTTCTTGTTCCTTTGAGAGAAACAAATTAGCTCTTGAGTTTGAAAAACTTGAATATCATATATTCTTGAAGAAGGATTTGATTCTTGTTATAGGTTATGATCTTGAGGGAAACCCTTCTTTTAATGTCGAAGATAAATGAGGAGTTATGTTCTTCAATTGATGGGATTTGAGTCTTCAAATTGAAACCCTAGCTTGAGTTCTTGAGAGGATTTTGAGAAGAGGAGTATATTTTGCTGCAAATAAGCCTTAATCCCGTGTTTGGGGTATATATAGGGGTAGAAGATGACCAAAATACCACTAAGGAACAATTAAGGTCAAATCTGTCCCTAATTGACTGTCTAATAGGCTTAAGTAAATTGATTATAACTTTTTATTTAGATGTTCAAATAGGATGAAACTAATTTCATTGGAAATAATACTCAAAGATCTTTCCATTGATATATAGAAGCTCTCACATTTCATTATATATTGGGAGTTATGATCGTTTTAAGTTGACCCTAAAATGCTGAAAAAAATGGGCAAGCCATGGAGTTAGCAGGCTGCGCGGGCTAATCGCCCGAGGCTTCTGTTTTGGGCACCCAAACATGCCTTTACACTACTCCAAAAATTTTAAAACTCACCCAGGATATTCTACGAGCTCTCCCAATCATAATTCAACTTTAAAATTGAAAAGCGGATGTCGGGAAGGACGCCAAATAAATCCCCAAAGTTTGGAGGTCTAAAATTAGACTAAGTGTTGAATCTTGAATACTTAGCAAAATTTTCTAATTCTTGGGATCTTTCATAAAGCTTTACGAGATAAATTTGACAAGCGATTTTATGGGGTATTACAATATTTCCCCCTCGGGAACATTCATCCTCGAATGAGACTGACTGAGAGAGGAAAAATGATAAACTGGAGTACGTAAAAGACATTCACTATAGGACATGGGTTTATGACTGACCTGACTGAAAACTGAGCATATTATATTGAACATGCACATCTGATGAATGGGTAACTGGTTTATGAATGAAGGACTGAGTGTTCTGATGAACTAAGTTTCTCAAATAAGAATACATATCTGATGTATAAATGATAAGCTAAATCCATGCATATCTGATGCATGGTTATATGGGTGAGCTAATACATGAATACAAGACTGAATGTATGGATAAGATGATCACGCATAATTGATGCGTGAATACATGACTGAACTGGCTCGTGAACATACGACTGAACATACAATGATAAAAGATACTAAGTTTTGAACTAAAAACTGGGCATGGAACTAAATACCAAGTTTAGTATTGAAATCTGAACATGAGAATGAGTAAGTTCAAGGAAGACTATTACGTTGAACTGGAAATAACAATGAGTTTGAGATTAATTACTCAATAGGCATGACCGAGAACATGAGGATGTAACTGAGCCTGGAAAATGATACATGAACTAAATTGAGCTTGCATCTGCAGAAAACTCATGGTTGACTGGAGCCTTTCTTTAACGCTTTCTATAGAATTCTAGTGGCTCTAGATTGCAAGAAAATCTTGATGTGGTCTGTATCAGACAACTGAGTAGGAAAATCATGACCAGATTAGGATTTGGAAAGATAAGTTGTGGCCTGTGAACATCACCTAAGTGGCAGTAACTAAGCCTCACGCACTGTAACTGATACTAGTAAAAAGATTTATGTAGGTGATGAGAGTCAATGGATAGACATATTGACTTATCTAATTAACTGAATAACTGGTAGCTGAATACTGGATCTATAAAATTGAACTGTACTTAGTCTGAGTAGTTGGGCTGAGGCCAGAGAGTATTATGCATATGAGAAAGGACTGACTGAGTAACATGACGAAATTGAACATAGATTTACCAAAAAGGTTTGAACTGAGGATATACATGATGTGGTATGAATTTCTCTGATCTATAGGGGCATAGCATGAGTCATGAAAACTGAGTATACTGTAAAGCATGATCTGTGTACATGAGTCATGAGCTGCATGACCTGAGTTTAAAATTTTTGTATTTGTGAGATATGATTTGTAACACTGAGGGAGCTGGAACTGAACTCCTTATGCTAGGAACTGAAGGCGTACATGATCCCGTAGAAAGTGTGTAAAAGCAGATTGTGCTCATGGATCATGATTCGTACTGCGGAGTAAAAGAGACTCCTTATGCTAGAAATTGAATTCATACATGATTATGGAAAAAAAAGATACATGAGCATGGTTCATGACCATAGAGTTGGTATGCAATGCCTGAGTTGGTTTCGTGATAGCTGAAGTGAAAAAATCTGCACTGAGATGAGAATGGATCTGGAATTGTCTTCCCTTACTTCTTTCTATACATACTGGCTCTACTACTGAAATCTGAGGGCCTGGCTTAGGTACTTGATCTACCATCACATACCTATATTTTGTTCAACACCTATCTGTCTTGGTAAACATATCATCTGATTCTGTTTCCTTATATGCTGCTAATATCACATTCACATCTTCTTGCTTAATTTTGAGTCAATAAACTTAAATTTTTAGCTTGTACTGTTCAAGCCTACTGATCTAATCCCCATGATACATAATCTGATCAAATAGAATAATACTATCTTAACTTTACTACTACTAATCTTCTGGGTTCAAGAATGAGTTCTCATGATCATGAATAAAATCTGTACATCCTTGGAACAATATGAACTGATGGGATACTGTTTGAGTCTATGGTTAATCCCATAACTGACTGTAGGGACTGTCTGAGAAATCCCTATTTTTAGGACTTTGAACTTCACTATTTTTGTTACCTTGAAAGTAAGGTAAAGTTAACATGAGGGGTGCATGATATAAATCTATATGGGTTCCTTAGGAAACTTGCCATAGCACGATCTTGAGATATGAAAGAAGGGAAACTATTCCTAAAGCATCTCATAGCCTCCTGCACATTAGTGTGGTGCACAATACGCCCATGTATAAGACTCTACTTGATGCAACTTTCAGACTTCCTAGGACACTGTTGAACCTTAGGCGCTGATACCAAGTTTATAACACCTCGATTTTCTAAACTGTAATGGTACATGGTGCTTATGACCCCGAAGGTCCACAAGCTAACCCATGACTGATATTTGTACCTATAAACTGCATAATATCTCATAAAATATGTGGAAACATGAACTGTAAGGACATAAGGTTCAATACTGATACATATCTGAAAAACATGGTATAATAATACCAAAAAGAAACATAAATATTGAAGTCTGAACATCTAATCTGACATCAAGTCCGAAAGCCTCTAACTGAACTGAATACGGATTTGAAGGAACATGTCTCCAACTAACTCCATAAACTGAAAAACTAATCTAAAATACTATAGTAAAGTAATAATAATATTGTTTTCGAATGAAGAGGAGCACTGACTGCTGAAATCTGCAATTCTACTACTGCTATGAAACTCGTGCCTCTGTACCTATGGTGTCAAATAAAATACCATCGCGCGAATGCGTCAGTACGACTAAATGTACTTAGCATACGATTGAGGTAGGCTAAATGCAAAGGGTTTTATATGCATGAAAAATGCTGACTGATATGAACGTGAGAATTTATACATACATACGTAACTGCAACTAAACTCATGATGATACTAACTACTGAGTCTGAATAGTGACAACATAAGTTTAATGATGCTGAGATACTGAATGACTGAGTTTACTAATATTAAGATACTGAAAGACTGAGTTTACTAATATTGATATGTAATTCACTAATAAGTGAGGAACTGATACTGTATTACTGAATACTAGGAGACTGATACTATATTACTGATAAAGAAATGATTGTTTCTGATATTTCTTATTATGAAGAACTAATTTGATTGACCGTATATAACAGTCCTAAAACTGAGCTCATGATAACATGACTACTGAGTATGAATACTGATGACATGTATTTATTGATAACATATCATGAATGATAACTAAATTCTGATAACATGAGTTCTGATAACTGATAGCATAAATGACTGTATCTGACAGTCCTAAATCTGATGGAACTAGCTAAGTTCCGTACTGTATCTGAGTTGACTATATCTGACAGTCCTGATATCCTGAAGAACTATCTGAGTTCTTTTACTGAGATTGATACTAAAACTGTGGGAAGTAGTTATCTAACCAACATGCCCCAAATAAGCTATAATAGCGAAGTTGGGGTCCAATCTCTTCACTGATTGAAAGGGAGTCAATACCGCGCCACTGGTAAGGACAAGCTGTGAGTGACCCTCATGTGGAAGGTACACTAAAGAGAACGGTGGGAACCCACATTTGATAGGTTAAGCCACCTCATCTACCCTTAACTGACAGGTATTAATGTCTCAACCTATGCTGGCTAAGTAGTTCTAGAATACAAGGACTGCTTCTAAGAATCGCACCCTCTACTGGCAAGTGAGTTCCCATCCTTGGGTTCACTCGATGCTGAATCTTACTCCCAACTGAATGACACTGAATTGATTATACTGAACTAATTTTCTAGATCATACAAGAATTAACTGAACTGTTACTGATTGTTCTGTTTAACTGAACTAAACATGGACTTAGTTTATTGAGTTCCGATGACAAGCGGAATACTACTGAATTATGTTAACTGACTAAATGCTACTGAGTTCTATTAGCTAACTGAAGTCTACTCGATATGGCTTGACTGAGAGTATCGTGAAAACATGACATGGATCTAGCAACACAGCTATATTTTTCGGGTATGAATACCCCTAGGACTCGATGGAAGGAAACTGACATGACTTGACATACAAGAGTACTTGACCAACATTAACAATCCATAATATAGCATCTACGAGGAATTCATAAATCATGTGGTTTTCATAACCTTTTCATATAGCTAATATCATGGTCAATTCTACTATCATGAAAAGCCAACAACATATTCATAGCACATTAATAGCATAGAAATCATCTTGATCAAGTAGACATGGCATAACTTAAGAGACATGGCAAAATCTTGGATCATGAAGACTAGGTACTTGATCATCATTTATTCGTTGAGGCACATTATCAAACACATGGTAGGCATAGCTTTAGCATGGGAGTCAACTTAAGCACATGGATATGGCATGGAATCATCATTTAGATCACAAATAGGTCAAAGTGCTTAATTTTTCTTCACTTAGGTATTTAACAAACACCTTGCATGCACTATTTAGGGCATAGGCCTAATGATAAATTTTATACACCATAACACTATAATTCAACTCTATTCTACTAGTTGAATCCACAAAATATCATAGTAGCATGAACAACATATAAAGATTCGAACTTTATTCACATAACATGGAATTCACATGAAATCATAAAACATGGAGTAAGGACTTGTTAATTGAGCACTCTTAAATTATGAAAGCATGATTATGCCTATTATAGGCATTTCGTCGAACACCTTTCATGCAAACTTTATGGAATAGGTGTACTTAATAATTTAGTCATCTTAAACCACCCAATTTCATGGGTTTTAACTACAAGCACACATACTTCATGAGAATCACCCTAAATTAACATCTTAAAGCATAAACAACAACCATCAACATGTACATGATCATATCTCAATAAGACAATCATAATATAGTATTTAAAGCATGGTTCTTGGACTCCTACAGATGAAAGGAATCCGTGGATGAACACTACAAATACCTTAGGTGGAAGATTCTTAAAGAAATTCTTAGACATGTTCTTGATTTCTTGACCAGGGTTCTTGTTCCTTTGAGAGAAAATAAATTGGCTCTTGAGTTTGAAAAACTTGAATATCATATATTCTTGAAGAAGGATTTGATTCTTGTTATAGGTTATGATCTTGAGGGAAACCCTTCTTTTGATGTTGAAGATAAATGAGGAGTTATGTTATTCAACTGATGGGATTTGAGTCTTCAAATTGAAACTCTAGCTTGAATTCTTGAGAGGATTTTGAGAAGGGGAGTATATTTTTCTGCAAATAAGCCTTACTTCCGTGTTTGGAGTATATATAGGGGTGGATGATGACCAAAATACCACTAAGGAACAATTAAGGTCAAATCTGTCCCTAATTGACTGTCTGATAGACTGAAGTAAATTGATCATAACTTTTTATTTAGATGTCCAAATGGGATGAAACTAATTTCATCGGAAATAATACTCAAAGATC
Organism: Capsicum annuum; assembly: GCF_002878395.1. NCBI lineage: Eukaryota > Viridiplantae > Streptophyta > Magnoliopsida > Solanales > Solanaceae > Capsicum > Capsicum annuum. The sequence goes on from NC_061117.1 coordinate 102,076,271, forward strand.
TTTCCATTGATATATAGAAGCTCTCACATTTCATTATATATTGGGAGTTATGATCATTTGAAGTTGACCATGAAATGCTGAAAAAACTGGGCAAGCACTAGAGTTAGCAGGCTCCGCGGGCTAATCACCTGTGGCTTCTGTTTTGGGTACCCAAACATGCCTTTACGCTACTCCAAAAATTTAGAAACTCACCTGGGATATACTATGAGCTCTCCCGATCGTAACTCAACTTGAAAATTGAAAAAATGGACGTCGGGAAGGTCGCCAAATAAATCTCCAAAGCTTGGAGGTCTAAAATAAGACTAAGTGTTGAATCTTGAACACTTAGCAAAATTTTCTAAGGCTTGGGATATTTCATGGAGATTTACGAGCTGAATTTGACATGCGATTTTTTGTGGGGTATTACAGAAACAACCTCCAATTTGACTTTGTATGAGAGAAGGAAACAACCTCCAATTTAAATTTATATAGAAGAAGGAAATCAACCTCCAATTTGAATTTGTATGGGAGAAGGAAATAACTTCCAATTTGAATTTGTATGGGAAAAGAAAACAACCTCCAATTTGAATTTGGAGATAGAAGTTATCCCAATCTGAATTTATATTGGAGAAAGAAACAATCTCCAATTTTAATTTGGAGATGAAAGTTATTCCAATCTGAATTTATATTGGAGAAGAAAACATCCATCCTACAATTCTATAAAAGGAGGTAGTTTCCCCACATTTTCAATATTAATTTTGGGGTTTTCAAGCCATCAACAATATTGAGGTAATTTCTTTCCCTCCTACTTCTCTCTTATTTTCGTCACTTTTTTTCAGCACAGCATATTAGTGGTAGAATATTCATATCTAATTTTAGGAATATCAAAATTATAAACCGTTTGATGTTCCAGAAACTAAACTTCGATATAGATAACATATCCTAAATTTAGATTTAAATTTCTTTAATATAATTCTCGATAATTTTTTGAAGTTAACCCTAAATTTTACCATGCTGAAAATTTCAGATCTGCGCGTCTTTACTAAAACTTTCATATCTTGAAGTAGGAAGGATAAAATTACAAGACTCGTAATTATTGTGAAACTAGACACAAAGATATATAACATATCCAAAATTTACAAAGATATATATATATCAAAATATTTTCAAATCCCAAAATCAACATTGAGTTTTGATGTATCAACAATTTCAGATTTACGTGATATCACCAAAAAAAATTATATCTCAATGTGAGAGTACCAAAATTATGATCCGCTTGATCCTATAGATGCCAAAAACATGCATGTATAACATATCAAAAATTTGAATTTTAACACTTTTTTGATTGTTCTAGAAGATTCTTTGAAATCGATCTTATATGCTATCCGATAGAGGGTTCCAGATTTGCATTGCCTCACCAAATAATTTATTTCTTAATGTGGAATCATCACCACCAAAGGGCGTTTTGATTTCCTCAAACTAGATTTTGAGGGATTTATCCTCATCAAGGTATCTTGACTCAATCCAAGTTGGTGATATACAACTTTTAAGATCACAACGCTTTGATAGATAACATCCTTTCTATTTGTGTTTTTGCTTTCTTTCTTGTTTCCTCTTTTTTTTTTTTTTTTTGTTTTTGGAGAATTGAAACAGATAGCAATATGCAACAATCGACTTAGAGTGCGAGAGTTTAACTTCACCTCTGTCACCTTAAGTCCAACCAATTTTACTTGACGACAGTGGACATCGGCTTAAGGTGTAAGATTTTAACTTCGCCTCCGTCACTTTAAGTCTGACCAATTTTACTAAAGACAGTGGACATCAGCTTAAGGTGTGAGAGTCTAACTTCGCCTCAATCACTTTAACTCCAACCAATTTTACTTGAAGATGGTGGACATTAACTTAAGGTGCGAGAGTTTAACTTCACCTTCATCCCCTTAAATCCAACCAATTTTACTTGAAGACGGTGGACATCGGCTTAAGGTGTGAGAGTTTAACTTTGCCTCCGTCACCTTAAGTCCGATTAATTTTACTTGAACATGGCAAAGTAATTTTCTTTTAAGGGGTGTACATACAGTTTATACTCATGCCTTAAGGAGTATACATGCACTTTATACTCGTGCCTTAAGGAGTGCACATGCAGTTTATACTCGTGCCTTAAGAAGTGCACATGCAGTTTACACTCGTGCCTTAAGGAGTGCACATGCAGTTTATACTCGTGCCTTAAGGAGTGTATGTGCAGTTTATACTTGTGACTTAAAAAGTGCACGCACAGTTTATACTCGTTCCTTAAGGACTTCACATGCAGTTTATGCTCTTACCTGAAGGAGTGCAAATACAGTTTATACTCGTGCCTTAAGGAGTGCACATGCAGTTTATACTCGTGCCTTAAGGAGTGCACATGCAGTTTATGCTCGTGCCTTAAGGAGTGCACATGCAGTTTATGCTCGTGCCTTA
>NC_061117.1:102081706-102265149 GCF_002878395.1 Capsicum annuum
ACATGCAGTTTATGCTCGTGCCTTAAGGAGTGCACATGCAGTTTATACTCGTTCCTTAAGGAGTACATGTGCAGTTTATACTCGTGACTTAAGAGTGTATATATAATTTATACTCGTGCCTTAAGGAGTGTACATGCAGTTTATACTCTTGGCTTAAGGAGTATACATGCAGTTTATACTCATTCTTTGCTATCAATGCTTGAAGAACCTTGAAGGTAGAGTGGAAAGAAAGGTAGTTGTCAATCACAAGACATTCACTAAAGCTAAATCACATTTTTCCAATGCAAAATTCTACTTAAAGAAGCATGTTGTGGATGAGAAAAGGGTTGAAGATGTCACAAAGACCAAGTGGGACAATCTCTACCTCTCATCTCAACTTTTCCAACTACAAAGTCCAATAATACTAAAATGACTTCCAAGAAGGTCAACTCTCAATCAACTGTTTCAAAGGATGCTGACTCAAAGTTCTCTACTAAAGTAAAAAATATCCTTGGTATTACTTTCGGGAGCTTAGGAGCTATTACAAGGAGCAAGTCAGGCTTGCTAGGATAACAAATACATCCAGTGTCGTCCGCACCAACTTCAGCTGTTAGATCTTCAACCCCAAAAGGAATGAAGTTTAATAAAAATGCTTCAGAAGGAGGAACCAGTGTCGCAGAATCACTTAAGAAGACTCTAGCTCTACTTGAGCATTCCAGTTCTAAATACTTTAGCATGAAGAGCGATGGTTCTTCAAACGACTCATCATCTCCGAATACACCACATAAGTTAAGCACTTCAAAGATCAACTTATGCAATAATCCATGCTACTCTCCAACATTTCCAGTGATTATGCAAGTGATGGTAACTGATGCCTCGTTTATAGAGATGCAACTTGCGAATCTGGAAAAGGCAATTGATGGCCTAACCAAATATGTTTGGAATCAAGATCCTCAAATTAATAAGATAGTAGATAGGGTGGAAGGTCTGATAGACAAAGAGTCTATCCATGCGCCTAGAAAATCTCTAGAGGTTCATGAGATAAAAAATCCTATGAAATAAACACTACCGATTAAAGAGGCGTAAGTTTCTTCTGAGGGAATGATCCCGATTGGGAAATTGAGGGAATTCATTGAAGGAAACCTTAAAGACAGGTATGATATTGTTGCTAAGTATTCCCTTGATTATGCCTACCGTTACATGGCAAGGATAAATAGCCTCAAAATGCCTGCCGACTATCAACCCTCCAAATATTAATTATTTGAGGGCAAAGGGAACCCAAAAAAGTATGTCGCACACTTTGTTGAGATATGTAACAATACTGGAACTTATGGTGACTATCTTGTCAAACAGTTTGTTCGTTCCCTAAAAGAAAATGCCTTTGATTGATATACGAACCTTGATCCTAATTCCATCGATAGTTGGTTAATTAGAGCACAAGTTCCTAAATCACTTTTATTGCACAAGGCGTACAATGTGCATAGTAGATCTCATGAATACTCGGCAAAGAAAGGATGAACCAGTTATTGACTTCATCAATCGATGGAGAGATGCTAGCCTAAACTACAAAGATAGTCTCAGTGAAGCTTCTGCAATGGAGATGCGCATCCAAGGAATGCACTGGGAACTTCTCTACATCTTGCAAGGAATTAAGCCTAAATCTCTTAGAGAGCTAGCTACCCGTGCTCATGATATGGAGTTGAGCATATCTTCTCCTGGAAAGGGAGCAACACCTATCCATGACTCTTAAAGGAGAAAGAATAAGAAGAAACCCAAAAGATGGGGCAAGTTTGTCCCCAAAAAGAACAACGAGGAGTCTATGAATGTTTATGTGTCTCCTATGAAAGTCACCACAAAGGTGAGAAAGAATCAAACTGTGAAGACTACTTCTGGAGGATATTCGAATCAAAAAATTTTAAAGGAAATGCAAGAAAAGGAATATCCCTTCCTTGATTCTAATGTTGCAGAGATTTTTAATGAACTCCTTCAGCATAAGCTCATTGAAATCCCAGAGATGAAGCATCCCAACAAAGCCGAGCGGACCAATGACCCTAATTATTGTAAATATCATAGGCTCATAAGTCACCTTATGGAAACGTGCTTTGTCTTTAAAGATAAAGTCATACAATTGGTAAGAGAGAAGAAGATCTTCTTCGATGGTGAGACTTCCAATTCTCATCAAATCTTTATTATATTTGGCTCGCTCGATCCAGTCCAACTATGTGTCAAAGAGCATAATGAGAAAATATTAGATCCTGATAGGTCTTCAGTTGACAAAGGCGATGATAAAGGTTGAATTGTGGTGACCAGGCACAGACATAGGAGGACAAGTCTGCAAAAGGAGTCGGCCGAGCAACCAACTAGGAGAAGAATATTAAAGAAATCAAGGAAATAGAAGTTGGTTGAATTCCTAAAGAAGACGAGGGTGACAGAGCTTCACCCCCAAAAACCTTGGCGTTCGGTAAATTTAAACAAATTCTTACCAAGTTGGTTTCATGTAAAAAATGCCTAGGTCAACCTTGAGATGTCTTGTTCTAATACTGCCAAAGAGGGGGCAAAGGGTGATAATCTACCCATGGAAGTTCATTCACCTTCTGAAAAGCTTGCTGGAACTCTTGGCAAAGAGGCACATGTGTGTGATATAAAAATCACATTCACAAATAACGATCTTCTGCTTGGTGAGCCCTTACATAACCATCCCTTATATATGGTGGGTCAAATTTTAGGAAAAAGTATTAATAGAATCTTAATAGATGAGGGATCTAGAGTCAACATCCTACCTATCCGCACAATGAAGGAACTTGGCATCACTACTAGCGAACTGGACGAAAGCCATATAATGATCCAAGGATTTAACTAAGGGGGCCAGAGGGCTATGGGATGTATCAAGTTAGGGATTCGTATGGATAATTTTCAATCAAACCCATTGATGCATGCGATCGATGCCAAAACTTCATACAATATATTGCTTGGTAGGCCTTGGGTGCATGAAAACAAATTGGTACGCCTAGTAGGACCAATTATGCCCTTCATCTCTTTTCTCATAAATCAAATATGCAAATCTATAGCCGCAGGATCGTAAAGATGGAAGCAGTACTTTAAGACTCGTCTTTGAGTTTCATCAAGTCTACACTCTAACAAGCCTTAAAGTAGGGGACATTTGTAGACATTGAAATTTTGTGGACTCTACAAAAAGAGTTCAATTTTGGTTAGAGTTCTTGGGGGTTACTTTACCCTTGATCTATCTTGATGACTACTTAACCTAAACCCTAAATTATTCCTATATAAAGGGGGCAAACATCCATTTAAATAGGCATCTCCAGTATCCCACAAATTCATGGGATATTCATAGAGAGATCAAAGATCTAAAGAGTCCGAATAAATTAATGGGATATTCATAAAGATCAAAACCCTTTCATCTTGATAATCAAATACATCAATAAGACAAACCCTCCTTTCATAGAGAGTAAATCCAAATGTTCCTACGTTCAAAAAATACGCCACTAATGGCCCTTGAATTATGGAGAAATTCATATCTTAATCTTCATACATTCGAGAAATATGTTACTGACGGCCCTCGAATTACGGAAAAAATCAAGAGGGGCTAAAAATAAATAATCGAGATAAGAATACAAGTGTTACAATCTATATGAATCCTCTGATTCACCTTTTCAAATATAAATTTAAGGGTTTAAAGCTTAAACTTGAATTTGAACTTGGTTTGCGGACTTGAGGGACTTGATCTTGACTTGTTCTTGAATTCAAGGGCTTTTGAGCTTGTTCTTGAATATTGCGGTCTTGATCTTAAATCTTGATGAACTTGATTTGAATGCTTGAGCTTTTTAGAGAAATTGCGGCATTTGATCCACGAGCTTTCTCTTGCTACTTGTTAAAGGTCTGGGGGAGGGGGTCCTTTTTCTGAATTATGAGGCCCCTATTTATAGTTGTAGGAAAGGAAGAGTCATGATGAATATGGACTTCCTTTGACCAATCCGATTTAAGTGATGTGCCATCTTTTATAACGTTTTACTTCATGGGCTTGCTGCATCAGTTTGGCATGTGACACAGTCCTATTGGCTCCTTCACTTGACTTGCCATGCCACATCATTTGATATGTGACACTTATTTAGGCCTCTAGAATATGATAATATCTTGGGCTTAGCAAAGTAGGCTTATCATTTGTATCCCAAATTAATAAACTAACCCAATAAATATTGGGCCTTATTTAAATTCATACCTATTTGGACTTAAATAATTAATTCAATTATATTAATCTGCAATATTTATTTGGGACTAATATATTTTGAATTTAATACAATCCAAATTTTGTACGGATTTAAATTTAATAAAATTACATTACCCACAAATAGAATTTGTTGGGTAATAAAATTTTTGAGACCGAAAGATAAATTATCGAGACAAGAAAATATACTGCAACAATCAATTTATTGATTTCAATATGTGAGTGTTACAATCTCTATGAATCCTCTGATTTGCCTTTTCAACTATATATTCAAGGGCTTCGAACTTAATCTTGAACTTTAACTTGAACTTAACGAATTTGATCTTGACTTGTGCTTGAATCCAAGGGCTTGGTAGCTTGTTCTTGAATCTTGCGGTCTTGATCTTGAACTTGAACTTAATTTGAGGATTTGGTGAAATTGATATCGACTTGTACTTGAATTCAAGGGCCTTTGAGCTTGTTCTTGAATCTTGTAGCCTTGATCTTGAAGCTTGAACTTGTTCTTTTTTAAGATAAAATTTTCTGGATTATGGAGCATCAACAAAAGGCTAATTATATTAGTAAAAAATGTTAGTGTTGGACAATAAAATTCTGGAGACCAAAAATAATAACCGAGACAAGAAAAATACTGCAACAATCAATTTATTGATTTCAATATGTGAGTGTTACAATCTCTATGAATCCTTTGATTCACCTTTTCAAATATAAATTCAAGGGCTTAAAGATTAATCTTGAATTTGAACATGATTTGAATGCTTTGAGGGACTTGATCTTGACTTTTGGTTGAATTCAAGGACTTTTGATCTTGTTCTTGAATATTGCGTTCTTGATCTTGAATCTTGATGAACTTGATTTGAATGCTTGAGCCTTTTAGAGAAATTGTGGCGTTTGATCCACGAGCTTTCTCTTGCTACTTGTTAAAGTTCTGGGGTGGGTGTTTTTTTTGTGTGTCATAAGTTTTGCCTAGGCCGCCTCTTTTGAGGTTTTCAACCTAGCAAATATTTATTTGATTTTTTTATTAGCCGTTTATAGTTTATAGTCTTATGGACAAGGAGTAGACATGTAGTTTATACTCGTGCCTTAAGAAGTGCACATGCAGTTTATACTAGTGCCTTAAGGAGTGTACATGCAGTTTATACTTGTGCCTTAAGGAGTGCACATGTAGTTTATAATCGTGCCTAAAAGAGTGTAAATGCAGTTTATACTCGTGCCTTAAGGAGTGCACATCCAGTTTATACTCGTGCCTTAAGGAGTATACATGCATTTTATACTCGTGCCTTAAGGAGTTTACATGCAATTTATACTCATGCCTTAAGGAGTGTACATACAGTTTATACTTTTGCCATAAGGAGTATATCTTTCTTTAGGGATAGTACTTCTTCAAGAAGTTGGCATTGATGGGGCCAATCCTCACGCCATCTGCATCGACAAGCTTGTAAGTACCCTTTGAATATGCCTTTTGTACGACATATGGTCTAACCCACTTAGAGGTGAATTTGCCCCCAAACTTCTAAGAAGTAATAATGGGTCTCCTTACTGCAAGGACTAGGTCTCCAACTTGGAAGCATCTCGAGTGAACTCTTTTGTTGAAAGAACGAGATAGCCGGGATTGATAGAGTTCAAGTTTTTACTTAGCTTCCAGCCTTTTCTCATCATAAGCTTCTAACTCCGCAAGACACAACTTAGCATTTTCTTCATTGGTGAGCGCTTCTTGAATAGCCAGTCTCAAAGAAGGTATTTGACGCTCAAGTGGCAGTGCTACTTCAACTCCAAAAGTAAGTGAGTAAGTGGTTGCTTTCGTAGGTGTGCGGTAAGTTGTTCTATATGCCCATAAAGCTTCTTCTATTCGCTCATGCCAGTGTCATTTGAATTTGGAGATGACTTTCTTCAACAGGTTGCATAAAGTCTTATTGAAGGCTTCAGCTAGACCGATGGAAGCAACATGGTACATTGAAAACTTGCGCTGCTTGAAACCAAAGAGATCATAAATTTTGTTCATCAGATATTTATCAAATGGCTTTCCATTGTCAGTTATTATGTACTGAGGAATTCCAAAGAGGTAGACGATATTCACTCAGATAAAGTTTGCAACATTTACTTTCTTTACTTCCTTGAGAGCAACAACTTCAGCCCACTTTGAGAAGTAATCTATCGCAGCCAAGATGTATAACTGTCCACCAGAAGATTTTGGTAGTGGACTAACAACATCCATTCCCCAAGCATTGAATGGCCAAGACGCTACAGTTGGGTGTAGTACCTTTGGAGGTTGATGTATGAAGTTTGCATGGAATTGGAAAGCTTTGCATTTTCTAGCATAGTCCAAGCAATCTTTCACTATCGTTGGCCAATAATAATGTAACGACCCAAAATCATATCCCGGGACATCACATGGTGCCTAAGGCTATGAGTAGCCCTAAGCTAACCCTTAGAGCCGGTTTCCACCAATAACACTCAATTCAAGATAAGAATGGACTCAACACTAGCATAGTCATATCACATGAATGAAAATATGGAAAAGATACTCGGTCCATAAGACCACAATATAGAGAAATCTCAACAAAACCACAATATCAAACCCTCGACACCTCATAAGTATAACACTAGTCTGACAAAACTCTACAAATCAAAATCTAGAGAGCTGTTGGGAAAGGTCCCCAGTTGACTTAAAATGAACTGAAGATAAAACATAGTTTCTCAAGTATGGTAAATATCTGAAGATCGGTCCTCAAATCATGAGGACTCACCACTGTAGAAAACGTAGGCAAGTTACTCGAAGAATTACGGGAGAGGCTGGGACTGAGCACCTGAACCTACATTATGACACAATATAACACATAAACATATATGTGCATCAGTACTTGGAATGTACTGAGTATGCGGGGGTTAATGCATATGAATAAAATAGTAACAATCTTCTTTAATCAAATCATGTATGCATTATGAGATGGCTCACATGGCTTGAAAAAGTATAAAATATAAAGCTCATAAGTTCTGTAGAATGGAGCATGTAACAGAAATCTCGTGAGTCATCATTGTTTAATCTCAAAATTCAAAATATTCTCTTGTTCTCAATACCCAAAGGCTAAGGGACTTTAAACAATACTTTTAAATCATGCATAAGTCTCATGGAGAGTAAAACTTCTTCAATGCTCAATATTTCATAACTATTTAGAACTCACATACTTGGAATTCAGAATCATATAACTTGAAAACACACATGAAGGCATTTCATTCACTTTAGCAAAATATCTCATCTCAAGCTTTAGAGAAATCACTCCATCTTAAATGGAAAGGCATTCTAGTTTATGAAAACAAGTTATCTCAAGGCTTTAAAAAAGTACTATAACAAGGGAAGATGCTTTCATTTAGGAAATAACTCACATCAAGAAAATACTTTAGTTGGGAAAATATCTTTGCAATTCAACCATTTAGTAAAATAGCTTATAGGGAAGGAAAATAAGTATTTGACCTAGAAGTCTAAATGTCAAGGGAGATTCTCGTAACCAACATAAACCATGCAAGCTACATGGAGTCCAACATTTTGTCCTCCTAAGGAAGAGACCCCACGTTGGGGAGGAGCATCATACTCTTGACAGGGAGTATAACCTATGTCTAGTGAACACTAAATAAAACTCGGACTCGAGCCCAATCATAATCATCATAAACTCGGCCTTAGGTCCAACCTACGGTAGCACGTAGTTTTTGGGTAAGAAACCATAGTAACTTACCCACTCAGTGCTAAATACTACTCCCTTTAGATTATCTGCGCTCATCTCATAAATAATTCACTTGTAGAATAATCACATGGTTCACCACAAACCCAATATTCAAATCGATAATATAGTGAAGTGGATTTCAAAGATGAAGGACCATTAGGTCAATTCATTTCTGAATCATCTCAAAATACTCAAAACATGGGTGCTCATAGCACAAGAGTTCATAATTTCCAAGTCTAAAATTGGGCTTACTAACCCATTATTAAATCTCAAGTTAAAGCTTATCAAAAGCATAATATATAGCATATAGATTCATAAATCATGTGCAAATCTGGGAATTTCAGCAAGTTACCTCAAAATCTCAATATAGCCATATGCTTTAATATCTCAACAATGCAAATATTAGCTTATCAAGAATTAAAATCATGGGGTTTATACCCAGCTGTAATACTCAAGAAAACATGTAGAAATCATGCCATTTGGGTCTTAGGTCATGGGAAATATCAGTATAATGCATTCAATAATAATGGGTGAAAAACCCAATTCAAATTCATGTAAAAAAAACCTCATATATTTGAAGAATTTCATGATGTAAATAGCCTTTTGGACACAAGGGTGAAAGGGTTACACTTGTTCAAAAACCCCACATACCTTGAATTAGAAGCTTTTGATGAACTCTCACTTTTGGAACTCTATTCGTGCTCTAGAATAAGGGTTCTTGACGTCCTTGACTTGGGAACCTTGAATCTTGACTCAATTTAGGAAATCCATGGTGGATTCTTGAGATTCTTGGAAGAGGTTTTGGATACTTAGGGTTTATGTTTAGAGAAAACTTGAGAAAAACCTCATAAGATGTTTGTAAATGGCTTTGATTTTGCGTTTCCACGATTTTATAGGCTTGGAAAAGGTCCAAAGTGCTCTTTTAAACATCCGTTCAAAACTGAAAAAATTGAACAGGAACCCGATTTCATTGGCCTCCGCGACACGCCATTTATCACGGTGGCTCACTGGAATTTGACAATTGGGAAATTGGCAGCCTCTGCGATGCGGAGCCATCCTGTTTTCCCACTGGTTGGGACCTGGGACTCCTCCGTGATGCGTCATTATCGTGGGGTTCCACTTTAAATTGAAAATTGCCAAATCAACCCTCTCCGCGATGCACCAGGCAATTAAATGATGCAGTTTTTCAACTAAGGCTTAAATTAGCCATAACTTCTTACCTGAGTGTTGGATTTGGGCAAATCTTTTATCGATGGAAAGCTTATCAAATTTCCCACGTGAAAAAATTAGAAATTAGGGAAATTCTATATGGTTAATACGTTTCTCACTTAGGAAGATACTTCTCAATCTTTTAGGGCCGGAATCACACCTCACTCGACATGCCCTAGGCTCAAACTATAAGGGAACTTTGCGGAGCCTTACAATATCTCCCCCTTCGAAACATTTGTCCTCGAATGTCTCTAGTTAGGTTCGAAATACAGGAAAAACTGAGTACACACAGCCGAAACAATTACTAAACGGTTCAAGATCTTCCTAAACTCATGACCACTCCGGATATCGCAAGAGCTCATACAAAGATAGATGCATAGCTGAACTTTAGATTAGAAAAGATGAATCAAGGAAGAATGGTACCTTTGGATTGATCTGAACTTGTGGAAAAGAGGTGCGGGTATTTGGCTCACATGTCTGCTTCTGCCGCCCAAGTAGCACCCTCAACAGATTGGTTCTGCCAAAAACTTTGACCAAGGGAGCTTCTTTGTTCCTTAGTCTACGGATCTGAAAATCTAGGATCTCCACGGCAATCTCATTAAAGGAAAGACTATCCTAAATATCAACACTCTCTGAAGGATCAACCACAACGGAATCACCAATATTCTTCTTAAGCATGGAGACATGAAACATAGGATGAACGGCGGACAACTCCGAGGATAACTCAACCTCATAAGCCACTTTACCAACATGGTTCAGGACTCTATACGGGCTAACATAACGGGGACTAAGCTTTCTTTTCCTACCAAACCTTTTCACCCCTTTCATGGGTGAAATCTTCAAGTACACCAAATCACCTACCTTAAACTCAAGATCTCTCCTCCTCACATCTGCGTAAGACCTTTGACGACTCTGAGAAATCTTCAACCTTTATCTAATCAACTTAACTTTCTCCATAGCTTCAAACAATGCATCAGGCCCACACACGGTAGCTTCACCCACTTCAAACCAACCTATGGGTGATCTATACCTCCTACCATACAAAGTCTCAAATGGTGCAATCTCAATGCTATCATGGAAACTATTGTTATAGGCGAACTCTATCAATAGAAAATGCTCATCCCAAATACCTTTGAAATCAAGAGCTCATTCCCTCAACGTATCCTCTAGGGTCTGAATGGTCCTCTCAGCCTGACCAACTGTCTACGAGTGAAAAGTTGGACTCAAAAGAACTTGGGTGCCAAGACCCTGCTGAAATGCCCTAAAAAACTAAGAAGTAAATTGAGTACCCCTATCCGAAATGATAGATAAGGGAACTCTATGTAGTTTGACCAACTCCCGAACATACAATCTAGCCTAATCCTCAGCCGTATAAGATGTATGCACAGGCAAGAAATATGCGGACTTAGTCAAGCTATCCAGAACAACCCAAATAGAATCATGATGATGATGCAAAAGAGGAAACCCGATAACGAAGTCCATATTCACCATCTCCCACTTCCTAGTGGGTATACTAAACTCTTGTATCACACCACCCGATCTTTGGTGCTCTACCTTAACCTGTTGAGATGTTGCACACTTTTCTACAAACTCAGCGATGCCTTTCTTCATACCGTTCCACCAGTAGATTTCCTGTAAGTCGCGATATATCTTGGAAGTACTGGGATGAGTAGAATAACGTACGCCATGCGCTTCACCCATAATATTTCACCTCAAATTATCAACACACAGAACACACAACCTACCATGCACCCTCAAAACACCATCTCTTCCTTGGAACAAAACCTCGACCTTTTGGTCCTTAACCGACTCCTTCAGTTTGAGCAAACTTGGATCCCTATCCTGCTTCTCCTTCACTTCCGAAACTACAGAAGATTCGGAACTACTCTGCACCAACGTACTCCCCTCAGCTGAATCAAGTAATCTAACACCCAACCTAGCCAGACAAAGAACATCATGAGCTAACTCTCTCTTACCTTTCTCAATATGTGCAACACTACCCATGGATAATCTGCTAAGGCCATCTGCCACCACATTGGCCTTGCCCAGGTGATACAACACGCTTATATCATAATCTTTCAACAACTCTAACCACCTTCTCTGACTAAGATTCAACTCCTTTTGGGTAAATACGCATGCAGGCTTTTATGATCAATAAACACATCAACATGGACACCATAAAGATAGTGTCTCCAAATTTTCAAAGCAAAAACCATAACAACTAACTCAATGTCATAGGTCGGGTAGTTCTTTATATGCGGCTTCAACTGTCTAGAGGCACAGGCTATAACCTTACCCCTTTGTATCAAAACACAACCTAAACCAACTCTAGAGGTATCATAATACACCACAAAACCATCAGTACCCTCAGGCAAAGTCAACATAGGGGTTGAAGTGAGTCGAGTCTTCAACTCCTGAAAACTCTTCTCATAGGAATCAAACCACTGGAATTTAACTATTTTTTGGGTCAATCGGATTATAGGAGATGTAATGGAAGAGAAACCCTCAACAAAACAATGGTAATAGCCTACTAGACCCAAGAAACTCCCTAATGTCAGATGGAGAGATAGGTCTAGGCCAGTTTCTCATAGCTTCTGTCTTTTGGGGATCAACTCTAATACCCTCAGCTGAAACAACATGACCCAGGAAGGATATTGACCTTGGCCAAAATTCATATTTACTGAATTTGACAAATAACAGGTGATCACTAAGAGCTTGCAAGGCAATTCTAAGATGAGCTGCATGGTTATTCTCATATGGGAGTACATAAAGATGTCATCTATGAAGACAATGATGAAAATATCAAGGTATTGCTTTAACACAAGATTCATGAGGTCAATGAAGGCTGCCGGGGCATTGGTTAGCCCAAAAGACATGACTAGAAACTCAAAGTGACCATAACAAATTTGAAAGGTTGTCTTTGGAATATCACATTCCCTCACTTTAAGTTGATAATAGTCGGATCTAAGGTCTATCTTGGAAAAATAAGTTGCACCTTGCAACTGATCAAATAAGTCATTAATTATTGGAAGAGGATACTTATTTTTTACTGTGACCTTGTTCAGTTGACGGTAGTCAATTCACATTGCAAAGATCCATGTTTCTTCTGCACAAACAAAATAGGTGCGCCCCAAGGAGAAATACTAGGTCTAATGAAACGTTTGTCTAAGAGATCTTTGAGTTTATCCTTCAAATTCTTAAGATCGACAGGTGCCATACGATATGGCGGGATGGAAATAGGTCGAGTGTTGGGAAAAAGGTCAATTCCAAACTTTATCTCTCTATCGGGAGATACCCCTAGGAGATCTTCTAAAAAGACATCAGGGAACTTATTAACAACATCAACCGACTAGATGGTTGGAGTCTCAAACTTAGTGTCCTTGACCCTAACTAGGTGGTAGATGCAATCTTTGGATATAAGCTTTCTGGCTTTGATATATGAGATAAAATGACTCTTGGGAGATATCGAACTTCGAAACCACTCAAACACTGGTTCATCAGGAAACTGAAACTTGACTACATGGGTACGATAATCTATAGATACATAACAAGAATGAAGCAAATCCATACCCATAATAAGGTCAAAATCTATCATGTCTAACTTTATCAAATTCGTAAGTATGACTTTATGAAGCACAGTAATAGGGCAATTTTTATTCACTTGTTTCGCAACAACTGACTCCTCAACTAGTGTAAAAACTAGGAAAGGATCAAGAATCTTTTCAGGACTCATTTCAAAATTCACAACTAGAAGTGGAGTCACATAAGAGAGATTCGACCTGGTGTCCAACAACACATAAACATCAAGACAAAAGACACGGAGCATACCAGTAATAACATCAGGAGAGTCCCCCTACTCTCGATGGGGTGGCAAAGTATAGAACCTGTTCTGGCACTGACCGCCAGTGGTGCTAGAAGAAGTGACCTGAGCAGGGGTGAGATGGAGTACCAGAGCTGGTGCACTAGCATCCTGTGCCTGTGGTCGGGCATCTCTATTCCCCTGTCTAGCATGGGGACAATCTCTAAGTCTGTGGCCCTACTTGGCACAACCAAAACAACCCCTCACATCTTCGAAACACTCCGTAAGGTGATTCCTACCACATTTAGCACAAAAAGGATAATGGGGCCTGTTACTAACACTGTTCTGTGGCCCAAACATAAAAGACCTGCTTCCTTGCTCCAGCCTACCTCTAGGCGTGGAAGCACTAGCTGAAGAAGAAACTGGAAAAGATGAAAGTCTCTGAAACTGGGGGTGGTTCCCTCTATAGAACCTAGGCTAGCTAAACTCATGCTTATCAGATCTCGCCATCTTGCTACCCCTTATTCTATCTCTTTTCCTAAGATTATCCACCTCTATCTATTGGGCATGTGTCATCAACCTAGCTAGATCTATATCCTTATGCAACATCGCGACCCTACACTCCTTCAGTACCATCCCAAAAACACTGGTTACAAACTTACTCATACTAGCCCGGGTGTCAGAAATCAAATTAGAAGCGTACTTAGCCAACTAATTGAACTTCAAATTGTACTCCTTAACAGTCATGGAGCCCTGTCTCATGTTTATGAACTCCTCAATCTTTTCCTATCTTATCTCAAGTGGAAAGAATTAATCCAAGAAGGCATCTTGGAAAACTTGCCAAGTCATAGGTGCGGCATTCTCACCTCTACCCTTTCTCTATGACACAACCCAATCATAAGAAATGTCCATCAGTCTGTAGGATGCTAACTCAATACTTTATTTTTCTAAAATATACATCATGTCTGTGATCTTTCTCACCTCCTCCAAGTACAACCGTGGGTCCTCATCTATCTTTGACCCATAGAACTCAGGCGGGTTTATCTGCATAAACTCATGAATCGTAGCCGCGGCTACATCACCACCCTACTGGTTAGCAACTGGGTCCTGGTTATTATCCTGAATATTTATGGTGACTACTTGGGCTAACGCTTGAAAGGCCGCCCTAAACTAAGCATGTGACATCGTCTCATTCAAAGGATCAACATGTGGGGGTTACTCATCATTTTTTCCACAGACATTCACTCTTCGAGGAGGTATTTTCTATAAATGAAAGAGCACAAATCATCAGATAAGAGGGAGAACTATAGGTATGATAGAATCTGAAAGAAAAAATAACTTTTTACTAAAACGTCTTGTAGCCTCTTGCTCATAGGTGTGGCGCTCTACACACCATTGATTAGTATTCCACTCAACATGGCTTGTCAGACTCCTTAGGACTTCTTAGAAACCTTAGACTCTGATACCAAGTTTATCACGACCCAAAACCATCTCCCAGGACATCACATGATGCCTAAGGCTATGAGTAGCCCCAAGCTAACCCTTAGAGCCGATTTCCACCAATGACACTCAATTCAAGATAAGAATGGACTCAACACTAACATAGTCATATCACATGAAAGGAAATATGGAAAAGATACTCGGTCCATAAGACCATAATATAGAGAAATCTCACCAAAACCATAATATCGAACCCTCAATGCATCACAAGTCTAACAAGACCCTACAAATCAAAATCTAGAGAGCATTTAGGACAGGTCCCTAACTGACTTAAAATGAACTGAAAATGAAACATAGTCTCTTAAGTACGGTAAATATCTGAAGATCGGTACTCGAATCATGAGGACTCATTACTATAGAAAATGAAGGCAAGGTACTTGAAGAATCACGATCGAGGCTGGGACTGAGCACCTGAACCTACATTATGACATAATGTAGCAGATAGACATATATGTGGATCAGTACTTGGAATGTACTGAGTATGCGGGGGTGAATGCATATGAATAAAATAGTAACAATCTTCTTTAATCAAATCATGTATGCATTATGAGATGACTCACATGGCTTGAACAAGTATGAAATATAAAGCTCATAAGTCATGTAGTATGGAGCATGTAACATAAATCTCGTGAGTCATCATTGTTTAATATCAAAATTTAAAATCTTCTCTTGTTTTCAATACCAAAAGGCAAAGGGACTTTAAAAAATACTTTCAACTCATGCATAAGTCTCATAGAGAATAAAACTTCTTCAATGCTCAACATTTCATAACTATTTAGAACTCATATACTTGGAATTTAAAATCATATAACTTGAAAACATACTAGAAGGCATTTCATTCACTTTCGGAAAATAACTCATCTTAAGATTTAGGGAAATCACTCCATCTCAAATGGAAAGACATTCTAGTTGATGGAAACAACTTATATCAAGGCTTTATAAAAAGTACTATAACAAGGGAAGATGATTTCATTTAGGAAATAACTCACATCAAGAAAATACTTTAGTTGGGGAAAATCTTTGCAATTTAACCATTTAGAAAAATAGCTTATTGGGAAGGAAAATAAGTATTTGATCTCAAAGTCTAAATGTCAAGGGAGATTCTCATAACCAACATAAACCATGCGAGTTTCATGGAGTCCAACATTTTGTCCTCCTAAGGAAGAGACCCCACATTGGGGAGGAGCGTCATACTCATGCCAGGGAGTATAACCTAGGTCTAGTGATCTATAAATGAAACTCGGCCTTGGGCCCAATCATTATCATCATAAACTCGCCTCATGCCCAACCTATGGTGGCATATAGTTTAGGGGTAAGAAACCATAGTAACTTACCCACTCAGTGATAAATACTACTTCCTTTAGATTATCTGCGCTCATCTCATAAAAAATCCATATGTAGAATAATCACATGGTTCACCACGAACCCAATAATCAAATAGATAATATAGTGAAGTGGATTTGAAAGCTCAAGGACCATTAGGTCAATTCATTTCTCAAGAATCTCAAAATACTCAAAACATGGGTGCTCATAGCACAAGAGTTCATAATTTCACAAGTCTCAAATAGGGCTTACTAACCCATTATTCAATCTCAAGTTAAAGCTTATCAAAAGCATAATATATAGCATATAGATTCATAAATCATGTTTAAATCTGGGAATTTTAGCAAGTTGCCTCAAAATCTCAATATAGCTATATGCTTCCATATCTCAACAATGCAAATATTAGCTTATCAAGGAGTAAAATCATGGGGTTTATACCCAGCTATAAATACTCAAGAAAACATATAGAAATCATGCCATTTGACTCTTAATTCATGGAAAATATTAGTATAATGCATTCAATGATAGTGGGTGAAAAACCCAATTCAAATTCATGTAAGAAAACCTAATATATTTCAAGAATTTCATGATCTAAATAGTCTTTTGGGCACAAGAATGAAAGGGTTACACTTGTTCAAAAACCCCACATACCTTGAATTAGAAGCTTTTGATGAACTCTCACTTTTGAAACTATATTCGTGCTCTAGAATAAGAGTTCTTGAGGTCCTTGACTTGGGAACCTTGAATCTTGACTCTATTTAGGAAATCCATGGTGGATTTATAGATTCTTGGAAGAGGTTTTGGATACTTAGGGTTTATGTTGAGAGAAAACTTGAGAAAAACCTTATAAGATGCTTGTAAATGGCTTTGATTTAGTATTTCTATGATTTTATACGCTTGGAAAAGGTCCAAATTGCCCTTTTAAACATCCGTGTGAAACTGGAAAAATTAAACTGGAACCCAATTTTATTGGCCTCCGCGATGCACCACTTATCGTGGTGGCTCACTGAAATTTGACAATTGGGAAATCAGCAGCCTCCGCGATGCGGAGCCATTGTGTTTTCCCATTGGTTGGGACATGGGACTCCTCCTCGATGTGCCACTATCATGGGGTTCCACTAGAAATTGAAAATTGCCAAATTAACCCTCTCCGTGATATGCCAGGCAGTTAAATAATGCAGTTTTACGACTAAGGCTTAAATTATCCATAAAATCTTACCCACGTGTTGGATTTGGGAAGATCTTATATCTATAGAAAACTTATCAGATTTCCCATGTAACAAAAGTAAAATTAGGGAAATTCTATACGGTTAACATGTTACTCATTTAGGAAGGAACTTCTCAATCTTTTAGGGCTGGAATCACGCCTCACTCGACATGCCCTACGGTTCAAACTACGAGGGAACTTTGTGGGGCCTTACCAATATCCTATCCTTTTAATGTGAAAATTAAGCTTCGGTCTAGACTGATGCAATCCATGAACTCTTAAGTGCGCTTCTTGCAAAGATTAAATTATTTCTTTCTCTCCTAAATACCATAAGAGTACTCCTTTGAATGATATTCAGTACAGCGTGTCTTTGTAATAAATAAAGAGAGGTGCACGATGAAGGATGTCTATCCTTCTCCTTGGATCTTCTGGAAGTATTCCATAATAAAAGTAGTCAATGATAGGTTATCTCCAATCCTCCTTTATAGCTTCAAATATAGCGAAGAGGTATTCAACCTTGCCATTTATGACCTTATCCTCATTTAATGATGGTACTACCCATTCTTGGTGGATAGTAACTCGTGTCTGATTCAGAAGATTTAGAGTTGAAGCCAAAGCAGCTACAACATCAGCTTGTTTATTTTCTTTCCTTGGCATATGCTGGTGGGTTACTTCTCCAAGCCATCCCATTAACTTCTGTGCATAATCATGATATGGTATTAGCTCAGGCTTTCAGACTTCATAGCTTCCCAAAAGCTACTTGATCACCAATTATGCGTCACCAAAAACTTGTTACTGTTGATGTTTTATGTCGACAACCATCTCAAGTCTGAGTATAAGAGCTTGATATTTAGCAATATTATTGGAGAAATGATTAACCTAGGTAAACAAGTAGGGGATGACCTCTTCTTATGGAGTGAAAAACACTACACCAAGACTAGCTCCATCTCGATGTGCAGCACCATCAAAGTACATCTTCCATGGGGATATAACTTCAATAACCATTGTATCTTCATTAGGAAGTTCATTGTTCAGTTCCCAATCATCAGGTATTAGGTGGTCTGCAAAAAAGTCAGCCAATGCTTATCTCTTTACAGCCTTTTGGGAAACGTACACAATCTCAAACTGTTGAAATTGAAGGTACCATCTTACAAGTCGGTCACTAAGGATTGGTTTCGACATTACAAACTTGATGGGATTTGCCCTAGACATAAGGCGAATAACATGAGCCTGAAAGTATTGCTTTATCTTTTAAATCAAGAAGGCTAATGCCAAACATAACTTTTCAATTGTAGAATACTTTAGCTCATTCGGTGCCATCATTCTACTCAAACAGTAAAGAGAGTTTTCTTTTCCTTCACTATTTTCTTGAGCCAGTAGTGCTCCAATTGACTCTCTTGTGCCGTGATATAGAGTCTAAATAGTTTCCCTGGTATGGGTGCCGCAAGAACTGGTAGCTTCATTAAATATGATTTGATACTCTCAAAGGCATTACTACAAGCTTGGTCCCATTCGAAGATAGTGTCCTTCTTTATGAGACGACTAAATGGTTGACATTTTCCAGCCTGGTTTGAGATGAACCTCTTTAAATATGCTAGCCTTCCTTGAAGTCTTTTTAACTCATGAATATTTTGAGGTTCGAGCATCTTCAAATTTTCATCAACCTTGTCTTGATCAATTTCAATTTCTCGGTGTCGCACAATAAAGCCAATAAAATTTCTAGAAGTAACTACAAAGGTACACTTCAATAGATTCATTCTAAGTTGATATCTTCGAAGTAATTCGATTACCATTCTTAGGTCTTTTAAGTGGTCGTCTCTCTTTGTTGACTTAACCACTAGATCATCCACGTAACATTCAACATTTTTATAGAGCAGGCCATTAAAGATGTTCTACATACACCATTGATAAGTGGCACCAGCGCTCTTCAAACCAAAAGGCATCACCTTGTAGCAATAAATACCTTTGGGCGTGCTTAACAGGACGAGCGCCATTCCTAACCACTAACTGATGAAACGCTACTTTTGGATCTAATCCAGGCATTTCCTTATAGCTCCAGGAGAAGACATCCATATATTCTCCTCCACTTCTAGAAACGCACTCAGGTAAGTTGGTCTTAGGTCTTCATTGGTTCAAAGATTAACTTCCTTCAAGGGATCTATTTTGTCCTTTACTCCCTAATCAAGTTGTGATGGAGCATCTCCACCTTCTTTCTTCTCTTGAGTATCATCATTATTGATGGATATATGATGACACTAAAAGACATCTTCTATCTCTTTATCAACCTTCATTTGAGATGAGACATATTTGTCATTTTGGGTCGTAACATGATATGAAGAGCCAAAACTCTTTTTATCTTCTTTGCATTGCTTGGTATAAATCACAGTATGCGCCTTTGCTTTAAGCACCTCATTATATGATACGACCAGTTTCGTCTGTTGCTTTATTCTAGAAGGAATCAAACTTTGGAAATCCTTCTGTATTTTAAGTGAAGAGTACATCATCATGCTTTGAGGACTCCAATTATACTTGTTTTTTTTCTTCTTACTGACTACCCTTCTTACGAAGATGCGATTGGAGGAGGTTGTGTGTATCCTAGGCCTTCACATGCCTGGCTATTTGTACCCTCAGACGGAAGTTTTCCCAACCTTGATGGCTCATTAGGATTGTATCCATCTTTATAAATAGCTTATATGCATTTAGGTCAAAGCTTTCTTTCGTACGCTTCGTAGAGTGTCATATCTTGTGGTAGATTTTGAGCCATAAACTCTTCAAGAAGTCTTGACGATGGATTTATTGCATCAATCTTCCGGATAGGTAAAGTTATCCCCTTTAGCATATTATCTTGGGAATCCGATGGGTGATTTTTCTCTTTCCTTACCTTTGTTACATAGCAAAGAATGAGAGTTGTCTTCTTTTTCGTAGAAGCAACACTTTTTTTATTTGAAGTGGAGAGAGGCTTCTTGGAGGCAAATTTTTTGACAGTCACTATCACCTTCTTAGATACAAGATTGTCATACTTGGTCTTGGTGACATCTTCAACCTTTTTCTCATCCACTATATGCTTCTTTAAGTAGAATTTTACATTGGTAAAATATTACTCAGCTTTAGTGAATGGCTTGTCATCGGCAACTATCTTTCTTTCTACTCCACCTTTAAGGTACTTCAAGCATTGATAGTAAGAGGGTGAGATAATTTTGTTCCCATGCACCCAAGGCCTACCAAGAAATATATTGTATAAAGTTTTGGCATCGATCATATGCATCAATGCGTTTGATTAAAAATCATCCATATAAATCCCCAACTTGATACATCCCATGGCCCTATGGACCCCTTGGTTGAAGCCTAGGATCATTAAATGGATTTTGTCCAGTTCACTAGTAGCAATGCCAAGTTCCTTCATCGTGCGTATAAGCAGGATATTGACTCTAGATCCCTCATCTATCAAGATTCTATTGATCTTCTTTCCTAGAATTTCACCTACCATGTATAAGGGATGATTATGTAGGGCCTCACCAAGCAAAAGTTTGTTAGTTCTGAATGTGATTTTTGTATCACACATATTTGCCTCTTCACCAAGAGTTTTAGCAAGCTTTTTGGAAGGTGAAGGAACTTTCGTGGGTAGATTCTCACCCCTTTCCCCCTCTTTAGCTGTATTAAAATAAGACGCCTTAAGGTTAACTTGTGAAGTCTTTACATGAAACCAACTCGATAAGAATTCCTCTAAAGTTGCCAGACATCGAGGTTTTTCGGGGTAAAGCTCCATCACCCCCGTCTTCTTTATGTATTCAACCAACTTCTGTTTCCTTGGTTTCTCTACCATTCTCCTCCTAGTTGGTTTTTTTACCTAATCCTTTCCCAGACTTTTCCTCCTGTGTCTACGCCTGGTCACCAGAGTCCAACCTTCATCATCGCCTTCGTCAACTGAAGACCTGTCAGGCTCCAATATTTTCTCATTATTCTCTTCGACACATATTTAGACTGGATTAAGCGAGCCAAATATGATAGAGATTTAATGAGAACTGGCCATCTTATCATCGAAGAAGATCTTCTCTCTTACCAGTTGCATGACTTTATCTTTAAAGACAAAGCACTTTTCTAGAGGATGACTTATGATTCTATGATATTTGCAATAATTTAGGTCATTTCTCTGCCCATCTTCATTGGGATGCTTCATCTCTGGGAGTTCAATGAGCTTATGCTGAAGGAGTTCATCAAAAATCTCAGCAACATTAGAATCAAGAAAGGGATATTCCCTTTCTTGCATTTTATTTAAAGTTTTCTGATTCGAACGTGCTCTAGTCATCTTCTCACTTAGCTTCTTGGTCACCTTTTTGGTGACTTTTACAGGAGACATATCAATATTTATATACTCCTTGTTGTCTTTTTTGGGGACAAACTTTCCCTATCTTTTGGGTTTCTGCTTATCCTTTCCCTTTTGAGGGTCATGGATAGGCGTTGCTCCCTTTCCAGCAGAAGACATGCTCAACTCCATATCGTGAGCACGGGTAGCTATATCTCTAAAGAATTTAGTCTTAATGCCTTGCAAGATGTAGAGAAACTCCCAGTGCATTCCTTGGACGTACATCTCTATTATAGAAGCTTCACTGAGCTTATCTTTGCAGTTTAGGCTAGTACTTCTCCATCGATTGATGAAGTCAATAACTGTTTCATCCTTTTTTTGTTGAGTATTCATGAGATCTACCATGCTTATTGTATGCCTTGTGCTATAAAAGCGATTTAGGAACTCGTGCTCCAATTGCTCCCAACTATAGATGGAATTAGGCTCAAGGTCCATATACAAATCAAAGGCGTTTCCCTTTAGGGAACGAACAAACTGCTTGACAAGATATTCACTGTAAGTTCCAACATTGTTACATGTCTCAACAAAGTGTGAGATATGTTGGTTTAAGTTCCCTTTGCCCTTAACTTGTTGAAATTTGAGGGGTTGATAGCCGGCAGACATTTTGAGGCTATCGATCCTTGCCCTGTAAGGCTTGGCATAATCAAGGGAAGACTTAGCAACAACATCATACTTGTCTTTGAGTGTCCCTTCAATGAATTCCTATATTTGGTTAGGCCATCAATTGTCTTAGCCAGATTCACAAACTACTCCTCCATAGATTAGGCATCAGTTAATCACTTGCATAATCACTGATGATGTTGGAGAGTAGCATAGATTATCGCATAAGTAGATCTTTGAAGTTCTCAACTTATGCGGTGTAGTCGGAGATGACAAGTTTCTTGAATAACCATCGCTCTTAGTGCTAGAGTATTTGGAGCCGGAATGCTCAAGTAGAGCTAGAGTCTTCTTAAGTGATTCTGTGATGCTGCTTCCTCTGTTTGAAGCATTTGTATTGGACTTTGTTCCTTTTGATGTTGAAGATCTAACAGCTGGAGTTGGTGTAGATGATACTGGATCAGCTGGAGTTGGTATAGATGACACTGGATGCATTTGTTATCCTAGCAAGCCTGCCTTGCTCCTTGTAACAGCTTCTAAGCTCCTAAAATTAACACCAAGGATACTTTCTACTTCAGTAAAGAACTTTGAGTCAGCAACCTTGGAAGCAGTTGATTGAGAGTTAACCTTCTTAGAAGTTATTTCAGTATTATTGAACTTTACAGTTGGAAAAGTTAAGATGAGAGGTAGAGATTGTCCCACTGGGCGTGCCAGAATTTGCAGGACCATAAATTTTTTGAGATCAAAAAATAAATAATCGAGACAAGAAAAATATTGCAATAATCAATTTATTGATTTCAATGCAAGTGTTACAATATCTATGAATCCTCTAATTTGCCTTTTCAAATATAAATTCAAGGGCTTAAAGCTTAATCTTCAATTTGAAATTGGATTGTGCACTTGAGGGACTTGATCTTGACTTGTGCTTGAATTCAGGGGCTTTTGAGCTTGTTCTTGAATATTTCAGTCTTGATCTTAAATCTTGATGAACTTGATTTGAATGCTTGAGCTTTTTAGAGAAATTACAACATTTGATCCACGAGCTTTCTCGTGCTACTTGTTAGAGGTCTGGGGGGGTCCTTTTTCTGAATAATGAGGCCTCTATTTATAGTTGTAGGAAAGGAAGAGTCATAATGAATATGGACTTCCTTTGATCAATCAGATTTAAGTGATGTGGTGCCTTTTATGGGATTTTATTTCATAGGCTTGCTACATCAGTTTTACATGTGGCACGGTCCTATTGGCTTCTTCATTTGACACGTGGCACTTATTTGGGCCTCTAGAATATGACAATATCTTGGGTTTAGTAAAGTGAGCTCATCATTTGTAGCCCAAATTAATGTACTAACCCAATAAATATTAGGCCTTATTTAAATCCATACCTATTTGGACTTAAATAATTAATTTAATTATATTAATCCGCAATATTTATTTGGGATAAATATATTTTGAATTTAATATAATCTGAATTTTGTACGGATTTAAATTTAATAAAATTGCATCGCCCACATAGGGCTCACAGTTGGTAAATGGGAGAAAATAATTTATAGAATGTGTTGATACATTACCGTTGCTTCAGCAGTACCCATTTACATCATTCAATAATTGTGTCATTTTTTTGAGAGATTATATGGTCAACCATTCACGGCCTCTAAAATTTGTTTTATTTGCTTTATATATTATGCTAAAATTTTTCCCTATGACAAATCTGGCTCCATCAAAATACCTCTGGAATTATTATAATAATGGAAAAAGTCATATATACATCTCAAATAATTTAAAATAATATGTAAATAACTTTTATTATATTTTTAGGCTATTTGTATCCTTACCGTCTAACTTTGAATACATATATATCTCCAAACTATTAAAAATAGTACGTATATACCTATAGCATCCTTGTTGTCTAACTTTGAATATGTATGTACCTCCGAACTATTGAAAATAGTACGTATATACCGTTCAATTAGAGGACGCATGCCACGTTCCTCATCCTAAAGGAATTAACTAATTTTTCTTAACAATTTCTCCTTTGACCTACCGGCAAAATTTTATATGGTCGGAGTTAGAAGTGATTTTACCCATGCCTGTTTCATGCGAATAAAAATCAACGCGGTCACAGAACATTTCTTTAAGATGAGGACATGTGACCAAACTCACTTCCAACTCCATCCATAGAATATTTCACCAGCAGGTCGGGGAATAAATTGCTTAGGAGAAATCGGTTAATTTCTTAGAATAAGCACATTTGGCACGTTCCATCTAACTGAAGAGCATATACATATCATTTTTAATAGTTCTGGGATATATAGGTACCAAAGATTAGACAACAAAGAAACAAACAACCCAAAAGTATAATGGCTGATATTTACGTACTATTTTCAATAGTTCAGGGGTATATATAACCTTATTCAGATATAATAATACTCTCTCTACTTTAGTTTATTTGCCCTACTTTTCTTCGCTTTTAAAAATGTCTCTTTTTTGATAATTTTTTTAATTTCAATTTTTCATGTGACATTTTTAAGATCAAATAATTATATGATATTTTGGTACCTTTCATTTTTGACCTAAAATCACAAAATTCAACAAAAAAAAATACTTTCTTAAATTCATCCACTTTGGATATAACGAACAAATGATGAATCATAAGTTAAAAATGGAATCGATAACATAATTATTTTACTATGTGGGGGATATGCTTTGAACAGCAAGACATAACAAAACTTGAATGCTTTTGGTTGTAAATAATCTAAAATAAACATTAGGATTGTGTTCCCTTTGGCTATCTATTTCAGTATGTTTATCATGCTCTGCTAAACCATCCTAATATCTTTCATATAGAATCTAATAAGTTATGTATCACTAACCATCTTGTGAATGCCTTAGTGAATTTCATAGTTTATCTTTTGAGTCTCAGAGTGTCGCCTTACTAACCATTATCCTAGATCTTAGATTAACTATTACCTTTTGAGTCTCTAGTTAATTAAATGAAGATAATTAACTTAAATAGATTAGGCTAATTATCTTATATCGATAATTATCTCCAAATTACTATTGTAGTATTCTTTTCCTACTCTCTACCCCTCTTTTGAAATAATTAGAGATTATAGGTGGGTTTTTAATGTGTCCAACCAATAAGAAATCTATTAAATTGAAGATTATCACAATACATGAAAGAAAATTAGTTGGAGACAACATTGCACTTCCCCCACCTTGTTATTCAGCTAGGGTTCCCAAAACCCTAGCTAAGGGATTTAGTCGCTCATCATTGTGAAGCAATCAATGTAATTCATAATTGAAAGCATTAAATCAATCTCACAATAATTTACGACAAAAACCTAAAGTCTCCAATTGAATAACAAACCAAAATCCAAGAGCATAATCCCAAGATCAAAATTGAATCTCGAAATAAAAATATATATTTGTGAATGATAAGAGTGTGTAAACTAACAAAAAAATCAAAAGGGTATTTATAGTAAACATAGAAACCCTAGCAAACCAAGCCATAATAAAAGAGAAAATTGGAGTCGGTAGCAACCTACAGAGCTATTTACAGCCGGTAGATGGCCCCACATACGTGCCAGACTCCCAAACATTTGTAGCATCTCTGAAAACTTAAACTTTCTGAACTTTGCAATGGTAACTACGAACCTTAGGTGGCACCTACGAGCCATAGGTTCCCATTTTTGGTAGAAAGCTTTATTTTTCCATCTTTGGAATCTCTGTATCTCAATTCTCTGATACTTTTTCTGGAACCTACTCCTCGTAGGTAGTATCTACGGGTCATAGGTGCCTATGTAGGTGGTCCAAAACTTCAATTTTCACTTCTTTTCTCTAGTATAGCTCCCAGAACCTTGTTTCCTGAAAAAAATACTAAACACATCATCCTAACAAAATGTCCTAAGTGACTGCATATTTTTGTAGTTTTAAGCATCGAAAGTGCTACAAAATTATAGCACATTAATATCCTTTACTAGGACAAAAGAGGTAGAGGATGAATAAAATGAATTTTCTAGGAAATTTTGTATTTCGACATTAAAAAGTTTGTAACTAATTCCTAGTCTACTATCATTTTCAGCTCTAAGGGATTTCTTAGTTTTTTCAAAGTATTTTATAGGGATGAGTCCTTCTTGGACACAGTTGAGATCTACACTTGTGTCAAACAAGGCAATGATATCTAGAATAAATTACTTGTTAATTATTAAGGTTGTTCGCGTGTTCCATCTCCTAATGGATATCGTTGTAAGAAAGTTGAGAAAATCCTATCCTTGTTTGACTTCTTGATCTATTGGATTAGTGATATCTATCTGCTGAGATTGTTCAGACTTTGCTGAAAATTATTAGAGGACAAGTCGATATAAGTCTAGTCTAGATTTTATTTTCCTAACTTCCTCTTTAAGAAGCACTATTTCTAGTTGGAGATCTTGAATAGTTACTACCTTAGGCATACTAGATGGAACCTATTCATAACATTAGTAATATTGTAAGTATTTGATGTTTGAGTATGAGAAAATATACCAGACGAAGATACGGTTGGCTTATATAGAGTCTTTTAAATTGGTCTAGATAATATTTTTTCTCATTATAATCCAATAAACTACTTATCATTTTCATGAAGAGATTTTGTTATTTTAATAGAATATTGATCTCTGGTTAGTCTTCTAGGTTAGACTAGGAGGACTCTAAGTCATCATTTTGAATTTGGTTAAACTCTTATTCAAATTCATTATTAGAACTCAGAATCTCCACTTTCCTCTAGTAAGATGTGTTGATCTAGTTAACGACATAATTATCAAGGTTAAGTTTTTTAATCGTTTTAGATAATTTCCAATATTTGGAAATATGACAAGGTTTTCCACTCCTATGAAATTTACTATTATTAGGAGTAAGAAGTGTTGGTTTAGCAGTTAAATGCTATCTAGGATGAGAAGACTTTGGTTTTTTGGAAACATAAGGTTTGGTAGTAGAAACCTCCTATTTTGAGGTTTGTTTTCTACGAGCCTTATTCCTACAAAAGGGTAGACTAAATTGTTATCAAAAATGGCTTAAATATCTTTGGGTCTGTGCCCTATCTTTAGCTAGTTTCCTTAGTATCTTATCTCATCGATAGAATTTTAGGGCAACTTGATGGATTAGACTTGTGAGCTGAATGATCTCAAGTTTGGTATCAGAGCCATGGGGGAAAGTGAAAATTATTATTCTTGTTTTTAAATTGCTATTATATGATACTGTCAGATAAATAATTTAAATGGTAAAACTTGAACCAATACATACAACTTAGCAAAATCTATTTTATAAAAGGATCAAATTAAAGATATTACTATGATCTTTCAGATGTGCACTGTAGGTTGTGTACCTCGGCATTAATAGTTGTATTGCGAAAGAAGACTTAATAAACTTACAGATAGGTTAAGCCACCTCATCTTCCCTCATATATCAGGCTATGATATCTCAACCTGTGTTGGCTACATTGTTCTGGAATGCAAGGATTGCATCTAAGAATCACACCCTTATATAACAGGTGAGTTCCCATCGTTGGATGCACTCGGTGCTAATTTCTACTCCCATATGGATAAATAATAAACATGATTAACTAAACTGACTGGACTGAGCTAACTGAATTCCACTGACTGACAGAATATTAATGAGAACTGATAACTAACTGAGATTACTAAGTTTTCCTGAATCATGAGACTAACTAAATTCTACTGAACATGGCTTGACTAAGAGTATCTTGAAAACATGACATTGGCTCTAGGCATATAGCTAAATTATCAGGTACAAGTACCCCCAAGAATCGATGGAAGAAACTGACAAAGCCAGACTTTCTTGAATACATGATCACATGAACAGTCCATAATATAATAAGTTAGAGTATTTATAGAGTACAAGTTCTAAAGAACCATAATGGCCACACATACATTCATAATTCATTGACTAAGGCATTTCATCGAACATTCGACATGCATGAACTTGTACTCGAATGGGGATTTCATATTATCATACTAGTAGGGAACTTTTCCTTCACATAATCATTTAATCAAGCACATGTGAGCATAGTATATGTAGACAACATTACACAACAAGTAAACATCATGATTTAACTCTAATTTCACCATTCAAGGGTTAAATCATGGATTCACATGAAGCTACACCAATAATAATTAATTCCACTTAAGATTTATCCTTAAAAACAAGGAATAGAATTCAATTGGTCATTATTAACATGAACAAAACAAACCCAACATAGAATTCGTTAAACAAAATCCCTACACTTGAACTTTGAAAAGAGATTCTTGGGCTTCACGGGTGAGAAGAGTCCATGAATGAACAATATGCATACCTGGGTAGTGAGTTTCTTGAAGTTCTTAAACTTGAAGAATTTGAATCTCTTAGTTTCTCGAAGAAGATTTGAATTTTGTTGCTTAAGGATTGCTCTTAGGGAGAAAACCCTAGTTTTAATGTTGTGGAACAATAATGAATTTTGGATCCTTGGTCGGATATTACTAAGTATATAAACGGGTGAAAAAATATAAAAAGCCCCTTTAAAAACAACTTAAAAATAACTGAAGGGGATGTGCGATGGCTAGTGCGACGGTCCGTCACTAGCTTAACAGCTCATCATTTTGACCGTCGTTTGTGGATCAAGAAAAGGACTCACTGCCTAAGTAGCGACAGCTTAGGCAACATTTTATCACAATTTGGATGTTCAGTCAAACTGTCCATTGTACCTTATCTAGAAGGTTGCCGTACTGCCTTGGCAGCGATGGTCAAGGCGACGGTCCATCGGTAGATCGACAGTCCATCAACCTGGTCGTCGCACCTAGGCGATTCTGAAAGTTCTAAGTAAAACGTCCATAACTCTTTACTCTGATATCGGACTTGGACGAAATTGGTATCGTTGGAACACGTGACAAAAAGTGAAAATCTTAAAAATTCCACTTGTACAAAAATAGATTCACATTTCTAATCAAGTTTATAACATTCTTGAGACAATTCAAAGATAGGGAAAATATGGGGTATTACAATATCTCCACCTTGAGAACATTCATCCTCGAATGAGACTGAGAGAGAGACGAGAATATAAACTGATGTACATACTAAACATGAACAATTGGAATATGATCTCATGACTGACATGACTGATAACTAAATATATCATACTGAACATACATATTTGATGCTTGTGTAATTTATTCATGAATACATGACTGAGTGTTCTGATGAACTAAGTTTCTCACAATGAGAATGCATATTTAATGCATGATTATATAGCTGAATTGAATTATGAATGCATAGTTGAATGTGAAATGATATTTAATACCAAGTGTATGGTAAAATCTTGAAAATAAACTGTATACCAAGCTTGTAACTGAAGTCTAAACATGAAACTAAAAAGCTTAAGAAGAACTGTTACCTTAAGCTTGACCTGAGTTGGCAGAGAAGAGATGAGGATACTTGGTTCTAATATCTGCTTCTGCTTCCCAAGTAGCTCCCTCAATGGACTGATTTCACCAAAAGAACTTTGACTAGAGGGACTTATTTGTTCCTCAGTCTACGAGTCTGATAGTCTAGCATTTCGATTGGAATCTCTTCTTAAGAGAGGCTGTTCTGAACGTCTATGCTCTGAATAGGGACTACAACAGCTGGAACACCTATGAACTTCTTGAACAAAGAGACATGGAAGATTGGATGAACTGAGGCTAAATCTGAAGGCAATTCAAGCTCATAGGGTACCTTTCTAAGACGACTGTGAATTTTGAAGGGACTGACATATCAGGGACTAAGCTTTCCCTTCTTGCCAAATCTCTTCACTCCCTTCATGGGAGAGATCTTTAGATAGACGTAGTCACCAATCTCAAACTCGAGATCCTTTCTACGCACATCTGTATAAGAGTTCTGTCGGCTCTGAGCAGCCTGAAGTCTTTCTCTGATATACTTAACTTTCTCTAAGGCATCGAATACTAAGTCAGGCCCTATGAGTGAGGCCTCACTAACTTCGAACCAACTGATTGGAGATCTACATCTCCTACCATAAAGAGCTTCAAATGGAGCCATCTTAATACTGGAATGATAGCTATTGTTGTATGAAAACTCAATCAAAGAAAAGTTGTCATTCCAATTACCCTTGAAATCAATTGCATATGCCCTTAGCATATCTTCTAAAATCTGAATGGTCCTTTCTTCTTGAATATCCTTTTTAGGATGAAAAGTTCTACTGAGATAAACTTGGGTACTAAGACCCTTTTAGAATGCTTTTCAGAAATGATAGGTGAACTAGGTACCTCTATTTGAGATAATGGATAAAGGAACACCATGTAATCTGACCATCCCTCTAATATAGAGTTTGGCATAATCCTTGGCTAAGTAAGAGGTATGGACTGGAAGGAAATATGCTGATTTGGTCATCCTATCTATAATGACCCAAACTGAATTATGCTAGTGACGGGTACAAGGCAAACCCATCACGAGGTCTATGTTTAAAACTTCCTACATCCAAGCACGAATATTGAAATCTTGCATGGAACCACTAGGCTTCTGATGCTCTATCTTAACCTGTTGACATGTAGAGCACTTAGCCACAAACTCTGCAATATCTCTTTTCATCCCACTCTACCAATAGATTTTTTGTAAGTCACGGTACTTGTGTCCCCTAGATAAATATAGTAGCACGTACTATGCGCTTCTGCAAGAATTCACTGCCTTAAGTCATCTATACCTGGAACATAGAGATAACCTTGACAACGCAGAACACCATCTCCCCCTTGGGAGAAAACCTCTACAATCTGATCCATGGCAAGCTCTTTTAACTTGACTAATTTGGGGTCTCTATATTGCTTTTATTTTAACTTGGAAACCAGAGATGATTCTGAACCACTCTGAACCCATATGTCACCTTTTTTCTGTATCGACTAAGCAAACACCTATTTTGGCAAGCTGATGGATTTCCTAAGCTAACTTCTTCTTACTGTCCTCAACATGAGAAACAATACCCATAGACATTCTACTGAAAGCATCGGCCTCAATATTGGCCTTTCTTAGATGATAAAAGACACTCATGTCATAATATTTCAAGAGCTCTAGCCACCTTCTCTGATAAAGATTGAGATATTTCTATGAAAAGAAATACTGGAGACTCTTATGATCTGTGAACACATCTACATGAACGCTATATAGATAATTTCTCCAAATCTTTAAGGCAAAAACTACGGCTGCTAACTCCAGATCATGAGTAGGATAATTCTTCTCATGGGGTTTAAGCTGTCTCGAGGTGTAGGCTATAACCTTACCATGCTTCATGAGGACATAACCCAAACCTACTCTGGATGAATCATAATGCACTATGAAACTATCTGAACCATCTATAAGAGCTAGGACTAAAGTTGAGGTAAGTCGAGTCTTCAAATCCTGAAAACTCTTCTCATAAGGATCTAACCAATAAAACTTGACTTTCTTCTGAGTCAATATTGACATAGGGAATGCAATAGAAGAAAATCCCTCAACAAACCACCTGTAATAGCCAGCCAAACCCAAGAAACTCCTAATATCTGATAGAGGGACAGGTCTGGTGCAGTTTCTTACCACTTCATCCTTTTGAGGATCTACTCTAATGCAATAACCTAAAATGATATGGCCAAGAAATTCTACTAACCTTAGCCAAAATTCACACTTACTGAATTTAGAGAACAACTAATTATCTCTGGTAGTCTGAAGTATAATTCTGAGATGGTTTACATAATCATGATCACTGTAGGAATAGACCAGAATATTATCTATGAAGACTATGACGAAGATGTCCAAGTACTGCTTGAACACACGGTTCATCAAGTCCATGAAAGCTACTGGGACATTGGTAAGATCAACGGACATGACAAGGAACTCAAAGTGACCATACCGAGTATGAAAGGCAGTTT
Organism: Capsicum annuum; assembly: GCF_002878395.1. NCBI lineage: Eukaryota > Viridiplantae > Streptophyta > Magnoliopsida > Solanales > Solanaceae > Capsicum > Capsicum annuum. The sequence goes on from NC_061117.1 coordinate 102,113,560, forward strand.
ATGGAATGTCACATTCTCTAACTCTGAGCTGATGATAGCCGGATCTGAGGTCTATCTTAGAGAAATTACTGGCACCCTGAAGTTGGTCAAACAAGTCATCGATTCTATGATAAGGATACTTGTTCTTGACCGTGACTTTGTTGAGCTGATGGTAATCAATGCGCATCCTAAGGGAACCATCTTTATTTTGCACGAATAAGACTGATGTACCCCACGGGGACACATTGGGCCTTATGACTCCCTTATCTAAAAGATCTTTCAACTGGTCTTTCAATTCTCTGAGTTCTGCTAGTGCTATTGTATATGGTGGAATAGATATAGGCTGAGTATCTAGAAGAAGATCAATGCCGAAGTCTATTTCCCTTTCGAGAGAAATTCCTGGAAGATATTCAAGAAAGACATCTAAATATTCATTTACGCCTGGGACTGATTCAAGACTAGGAGTTTTAGAAATAGTATCCTTAACTCAAACAAGATGATATACACATCCCTTAGTTGTTATTTTCCTTACCTAAAGGTAGGAAACAAGCTAACCTCTGAACGTTGAAGTGCTACCTCTCTACAGTAGGATAGGTTCATTCGAAAACTTAAACTGGACTATTCTATTTCTACAATCGACTATGTCATAAAAGGAATTAAGCTAATCCATGCTGAGAATGACATCAAAATCAGTCATATCTAATTCGACTAAGTCTGCTGAAGTGACTTTCTAAAATATCATAATCAGGTAGTTCCTGTATACCTATCGAGCTATGATGGTTTTACCCACTGGGATAGAGACTGAAAAGGGCTCTGCTAGAATTTCGGGACTGAATCCAAATTCAACTAGTATATAGGGAGTAACAAAAGACAAAGAAGCTTCTGGATCTTTCAAAGCATAAACATGCATATGAAAGATTTGTAACGTACCAGTAACTACATCAGGAGAATTTTCCTGATCTTGCTGGGATAAAAGAGCAGAAAGTCTATTTGGGTGTTGCCCACTAGTAGCGCTGGAGGTAGCACCCTGCTGGTTTGGGCGACCGGACTGAGTTGGAGAACAGTTCTGCTGACCTTAAGGACATGGCTTAGGACAGTCTCAGACTCTGTGTCCTGGCTTTCCACACCCGAAACAAATACCACTACCAGCTCTGCATATACCTTGATGGTACTTTCCATAAGTATGGCAAAGAGGATAGGTGCAGGGACTTCTAACACTGGTCGGAGACTTAGAGCCTGGCACTCTATCTTTGTTACTATCCTTAAACTTAAGAGCTGGAGCACTAGCTGAAGAAGGAGCTAGAACTTAGGACTTAGGACAAAACTGAGAACGGTTTCCTTCTTCTGGTTTAGGCTGAGCAAAGTTAAAACTACCTGTCCTTTCTTTTTTATTCTGTTTCTCTCTCATCTTAATCTTTTGATCTTCTATTTGTTGAGCATGAGTCATAAGCCTAGCTAAAGTTATGTCACTATTCAACATCACAGATCTACACTCGTTGACCACACTATCATTCACCCCAGAAAAAAATACTCCTCTTGGCCCCGTTGTCTGCAACCACATAAGGGGCATATCTGGCTAACTGAGTAAACTTATTAAAATACTCTTTCACTATTATATTGCCCTGCCTGAGGTTGATGAATTCCAACACCTTAGCTTTTATCAACTCAAGGGGAAAGAACCTCTCTTAGAATGCAGTGACAAACTACTCCCACTCAATAGGCCCTGCATCATTTGGCCTTTCTTACTTACTCTGTTTGTACCATGTGTGAGCAACATCCTGCAACTGATATGCAACTAGCTCAACACTCTCAACCGCTGACATCTCGTTAATGTCAGTAACCTTCTAAACCTAATCGATGAATTCCTGAAGTTCTTCATCTGCCTTAGACCCGAGAAAGAATGAAGGATTCATTCGGGTGAAGTCCTGAATCCTGGATGCAGCTAAATTGGCCACTGGGTTGGTGAAAATGATAGTTGTTCATTCATTTTGAGCAACAGCTAACTGAGCAAAAGTAGTGAATGCAGTTCTGAACTCTGCATGAGAAACATGTTCGCCGAAAGGATCTTTGGGCTGAGGGGCTGGTTAATTCTCATTTTTTCTCTTAGGTGGCATATTCTATAGAGAAAAGAGAGAAACGGATTAGACCAGACTGAGAGATTAACTGCAAATTATACTCACTGGCACAGCATGAATACTAAAAGAGGGGAAATTATTCCTAAAACATCTTATAGCCTCATGCACATAAATGTGGCGTGCAACACACCCATGTAGAAGACTCTACTAGATGTGGCTTTTAGACTTCCTAGGACTCTATTGAACCATAGGCTCTGATACTAAGTTTGTATTGCCTCGAATCTGGTAAACAGGATGCTAGACGGTGCTTATGACCCCGAAGGACCATAAGCTAACCCATGACTGATATCTATACCTGTATACTACATAATATTCTTTATAATGCAGAAACATGAACTAAAATGCCATAAGGTTCAAAACTGAGACATAACATCTGATAAAATATAATAACTGGGTGGGGTGTGAAATACCCAAAACCATCTAAAATATACTATTTGCACATACTGTAGTCTGAAAAACCTTTAAAACATGACTATCTAAATAAGGAGTTGGTGGGAAATGTCCTCAACTAACTACAACTAATAAAGTAATTTATGAGATAGTAAAGAAATGGTCATGTCCTCAAAAGATGAGGACTTATTACTAACTCTGACTGCTGAGATTGGAATGCTACCGATGCTCTGGAGCTCGTTCTTCTGAACCTATGGTATAAGACACCATAGCATAAATGTGTCATTACTTTGAATGTACTAGTATGCATGTGAGGTAGGTTGAATACATGGGGTTCTTATTCATGTACAATACTGACTAAGCAAGCACCTAGTATGGCAAGATGATGGATTTCTTGAGCTAACTTTTTCTTACTGTCCTCAACATGAGCAACACTACCCATAGACAGTCTACTGAGAGCATCGACCATAATGTTGTCAATTCCCGGATGATAAAGGGCCCTCATGTTATAATCTTTCAACAGCTCTAACCAGTTTCTCTGATGAAGATTGAGATCTTTCTGGGAAAAGACATACTAGAGACTCTTATGATCTATGAACACATCTACATAAATACCATATAGATAATGCCTCCAAATCTTTAAGGAAAAAACTACGGCTGCTAACTCAAGATCATGAGTAGGATAATTCTTCTCATGGGGTTTAACTTGTCTGGAGACGTAGGCTATGACCTTACCATTATATATGAGGACACAACCCAAACCTACTATCGATACATCATAATACACTATTAAACTATCTGAACCATCTGGAAGAGCTAGGACTAGAGCTGAGGTGAACTGAGTCTTCAACTCCTGAAAATTCTTCTCACAAGGATCTGACCACTAAAACTTGACTTTCTTCTGAATCAATCTAGACATAGGGAATGCAATAGAAGAAAATCCCTCAACAAACTGCCTGTAATAGCCAGCCAAACCCAAGAAACTCCTGATATCTGATTGAGAGACAGGTCTAGGCTAGTTTTTTACTACTTCATTCTTTTGAGGATCTACTCTAATGCCATCACCTGAAATGATATGTCCAAGGAATGCTACTGACCTTAGCCAAAATTTGCTCTTACTGAATTTGGCGAACAACTAATGATCTCTGAAAGGTTGAAGTATGATTCTGAGATAGTCTGAATTATCATGATCACTGTGGGAATAGACCAGAGTATCATCAATGAAGACTATAATGAACATGTCCAAGTACTGCTTGAACGCACGATTCATCAAGTCCATAAAAGTTGTTGGGGCATTGGTAACAACAAAGGACATGACTAGGAACTCGAAATGACCTTACCAAGTATGAAAAGTAGTTTTTCCAATGTCACATTCTCTAACTCTAAGCTGATGATAGCCAGATTTGAGGTCTATCTTAGAGAAATATCTGGCACCCTGAAGTTGGCCAAATAATTCATTGATTCTGGGAAGAGGATACTTGTTCTTGACCATAACTTTATTGAGTTGATGGTAACCAACACACATCCTAAGAGAACCATCTTTCCTTCACATGAATAAGACTGGTGTACCCCACGGGCCCACACTGGGCCTGATGAATCCCTTATCTAAGAGATCCTTCAACTGTTCTTTCAATTCTCTGAGTTCTACTGGTGTCATTCTGTGTGGAAGAATAGATATAGGCTGAGTATCTAGAAGAAGATTAATTTCAAAGTCTATTTCCCTTTTGGGAGGAATTTCTGAATGATCTTCGGGAAAAACATCTAAATATTCATTTATCGCTATGACTAATTCCAGAATGCGAGTTTCAGAATTAGTGTCCTTAACTTGAACAAGATGATATACACATCCCTTAGATATCATTTTCCTTGCCCAAAGGTATGAAACAAGCTGACCTCTGAAAGCAGAAGTGTTACCCTTCCACTCTAGGGCAGGTTCATTCAGAAACTTGAACTGGACTATTCTGTTTCTGCAGTCGACTGTGGCATAGCAGGAATGAAGCTAATCCATGTTGAGAATGACATCAAAATCAGTCATCTCTAATTTGACTGAGTCTGCTGAAGTGACTTTTTGAAATATCATAACCGGGCAGATCCTGTATACCCACGGGCTATAATTGTTTTACCCACTGGGGTAGAGACTGAAAAGGGTTCTGCTAGAATTTTAGGACTGACTCCAAAATTAACTACAATATAGGGAGTAACAAAAGACAATAAAGATCCTGGATCTAGCAAAGCATAAACATGAATATGAAAGATCTGTAATGTACCTGTAACAACATCAGGAGAATTTTCCTGATCTAGCCGGGACTAAAGAGCATAAATTCTATTTGGGTGTTGCCCACTAGAAGTGCTAGAGGTGGCTCCCTACTGGTTTGAGTGATCGAACTGAGTTGGGGAATAGTTCTAATGACCCTAAGAATCTCGCTGAGGACAGTCTCTAACTCTGTGGCCTGGATTGCCACACCCAAAACAAATACCACTACCAGCTCTGCATATACCCTAATGGTACTTGCCATAAATCTAGCAAAGAGGACAGGTACAGGCACTGCTAACACTGCCTTAAGACTTAAAGCTCGATTTTCTATCTTTGTTACCATCCCTGAACTTAGGAGCTAGAGCACAAGTTGAAGAAGGAGCTAGAACTAATGACTTAGGACAAAACTGAGAACGGTTGCCTCCTTCTGATTTGGGTTGAGCAAAGTTAAAACTTTCTGTCCTTGCTTTCTTATTCTGTTTCTCCCTCATCTTAATCTTTTGATCTTCTATTTGCTGAGCATGAGTCATAAGCCTGACTAAAGTCATGTCACTATTCAATATCGGACATCTACATTCATTGACCACACTATTATTCACCCCAAAAACAAACTTACTCATCTTGGCCCCGCTATCTGCAACCACATGAAGAGCCTATCTGGCTAATTAAGTAAACTTAAGAGAATACTCTTTCACCATCAAGTTTCCCTGCTTGAGGTTGATAGATTCTAATACCTTAGCTTCTTTCATCTCTAGGGGAAAGAACCTCTCTAAGAATACGGTGACAAACTGTTCCCACTCAATAGGCCCTGCATCATCTAGACTTTCTGACTTTCACTGCTTGTACCATGTAAGAGCAATATCCTGCAACTGATATATATCTAGCTCATCACTCTCAATGGCTGACACCCCCATAACGTTAGTAATCTTTTAAAATTGATCGATGAATTCTTGAGGGTCCTCATCTGAATTAGACTCAAGAAAGGATGGAGGATTCATTCGGGTAAAATCCTAAATCCTAGCTGTAATTGAATTGGCCACTGGGTTAGCCGGAATAACAGTTGGTCATTCATTCTGAGTAGCAACTGACTAAGAAAGAGTAGTGAATATAGCTCTGAACTCTACATAAGAAACATGTTCACCCAAAGGATCTTCGGGCTGAGGGGTTATCTGATTCCTATTTCTTCTCTTAGGAGGTATGTTCTATAGAAGAAAGGGAGAAACAGATTAGACTGGACTAAGAGATTAACTGGAGTTTATGCTCACTGATACGACATAAATGCTAAAAGAAGGGAACCTATTCCTGAAACATCTTATAGCCTCCTGCAAATAAATATGGCGCGCAACACACCCATGTACAAGTCTCTACTAGTTGTGGGTTTCAGACTTCCTAGGACTCTATTGAACCTTAGGATCTAATACCAAGTTTGTAACTCCCCGAATCTAGTACCTGGGATGCTATATGATGCTCATGACCTCGAAGGATCACAAGCTAACCCATGACTGATATCTGCACCTGTATACTATATAATATACTTTATAATGCAGAAACATGAACTGAAAGGCCATAAGGTTCAAAACTGATACATAATATCTGATAAAATATAATATCTAGATGGGTATAAAATACCCAAAACTATCTGAATTCTGCACATACTACAGTTTGAAAAGCCTCTAAAACATGACCATCTGAATAAGGAGTTGGTGAGACATATCCCCAACTAACTCCAACTAATAAATTAATTTATGAGATAATAAAGAAATAGTCATGTCCTTGAAAGATGAGGATTCACTGCTAACTCTGACTGCTAAGACTGGAATACTACTGATGCTCTAGAGCTCGTGCCTCTGAACCTAAGGTATAAGATACCATAGCGCAAATACGTCAATACTTTAAATATAATGGTATGCATGTGAGGTAGGCTGAATGCATGAGGTTCATATCTAACCCCGTCTATGGAAAATACTGACTAACTGACTAATATGAATGTGAGAATGCATGCATAAATACATAGTAACTGTAACTGAAATTATGACAACATGAATTTACTTATACTAATATGACTAATAACTGATTTTTGATGTGTGATATAACTGATAACATGAATGACTTTAACTGACAGTCCTTAATCTGGTGGAACTATCTGAGTTTTATACTGTATCTGAGTTGACTGTATCTGACAGTCCTAAATTCTGTAGAAATATCTGAGTTCTAATACTGAGACTGAATGACTGTATCAGACATTCCTGAGTTCTATAACTACAACTGTGGGAAGTAGTCATCTAACCGATATGCCCCAAATAATACAATAAAGCTGATTCAGGGTCCAATCTATAACCCCAATTGGAAGGGTGCCAATACTGAGCCACTGGTAAGGACAATATATGAATAACCCTCATAAAGTAGGTAACTCTAGTGAGAACAGTGGGAACCCTCATATAAAATATTAAGCCACCTTATCTACCCTCATATATCAGGCTATGATGTCTACACCTATGCTGGCTACGTAGTTCTTAAATGCAAAGATTACTTCTAAGAATCACACCCTCATATAACAGGTGGGTTCCCATCCTTGGATTCGCTCGGTGCTAATTTCTACTCCATCTGGATAGACACGGAACATGATTAACTTAACTGATTGGATTGAGCTAACTGAATTCTGCTGACTGACAGAATATTATTGAGATTTGATAACTGACTGAGATTTACTGAGATTACTGAGTTTTTCTAAATCATGAGACTAACTTAATTCTACTGAACATGGTTTGACTGAGAGTATCTTGAAAACATGACATTAGCTCTAGGCATACAACTAAATTATTGGGTACAAGTACCCCCAGGACTCGATGAAAGAAACTGATAAAATAAGACTTTCTTGAATACATGATCATATCAACAGTCTATAATATAATAAGTTAGATTTTGCATAGAGTACAAGTTCTAAAGCATCACAATGGCCACACATACATTCATAATCCATTGACTAAGGCATTTCATCAAACACTTGACATGCATGAATTTGTACACCAATTGGGATTTCATATTATCATACTAGTGGGGCTCTTTTCCTTCACATAGACATTTAATCAAACACATGTGACCATAGTATATGTAGACAACATTACACAACAAGTAAACATCATGATTCAACTCTAATTTCACCATTCAAGGGTTAAATCATGGATTCACATGAAGCTACACCAATAATAATGAATTCCACTTAAGATTTATCACTAAAAACATGGAATAGAATTCAACTGGTCTTTATCAACATGAAAAAAACAAACCCAACATGGAATTCATAAAAAAAGTTGCTACACTTAAACTTTGAAAAGAGATTCTTGGGCTTTATGGACGAGAGGAGTCCATGAATGAACACTGTTCATACCTGGGTAGTGAGTTTCTTGAAGTTCTTGAACTTGAAGAATTTGAATCTCTTAGTTTCTTGAAGAAGATTTGGATTTGTTGCTTAAGGATTGCTCATAGGGAGAAAACCTTAGTTTTAATGTTGCGGAAGAATCATGAATTTTGGAGCCTTGGTCGGATATTACTAGGTATATAAACGGGTGGTAAACGACCAAAAAGCCCATTTAAAAACAACTTAAAAATAACTAAACAGGATGTACGATGGCTAGTACGAAGGTCCGTCGTTGGCTCGACGGTTCATCATTTTGACCATCGTTTGTGGACCAAGAAAAGGACTCACTGCCTAAGTAGTAACCGCTTGGGTGATGGTCCATCGCAAGTTCGACGGTCCGTCAAACTTTCTGTTGCAGCTTATTCAGAAGGTTGTCGTACTTCCTTGGTTGCGATGGTCAAGGAAATGTTCCATCGCTAGATCGAAGGTCCGTCAACCTGGACGTCGCACCTGGACAATTCTGAAAGCTCTGAGTGAAACGTCCATAACATTTTACTCCGATACCAGATTTGGATAAAATTGGTATCATTGGAAAGCTAATTCAATTTTCCATGTGACAAAAAGTGAAAATCTTAAAAATTCCACGTGTCCAAAAATGGATTCATATTTCAAAGAAAGTTTCTAACATTCTTAAGACAATTCCAAGCTAGGAAATTACAATACTTTTCTACACATTTCTTGCTATTGCATCCCAATTTTTTCTTGATAACATAGAGGACCCCAAAGATTTCAATATACCTTATATTATTGGGACCTTTGATTTTAACCGAGCACTATGTGATCTGGGAGCTAGCATTAATCTGATGTCACTAGTAGTGTACAAATAGTTAAGCTTGGGAGCACCTAAGATGACATCTATGAAGTTATTGATGGTAAATCATACTTTGAAGAATTTGGTAGGTAAATTGTGCACTTTGTTGGTGAAGGTGGCTTTTTTCATTTCCCAACCAACTTTGTAATTCTCGATTATGAGGTGAATTTTGACGTCATTATTATCTTGGAAAGGCCTTTCCTAGCCATGGGTAGCGCATTAGTTGTCATAGATATGGTACAGATAAAATTCAGGCTCAATAATAACAAGTTACATTCAATATTTGTTATTCTATGCGACATGAAAGATATGCGAGTGGTGTCTATGGTGGACATCGTGTATGAAGATGTATTGATTGTACTCATTGATGAGAGGCTTGGTGTAGAGTCATTGGCAATAATGATGACGAATTTTTATAGAAACGGTATTGAGGAGTATGATAAGATGGTGAGAACTAGTTGGTATAGGTTCTTATTCTTATGCACTAAAGAATTTGGATCTTAATTTTAAGAATAGACCAACCCCAGCTCAGCCATCTATTGAGGAGCCACTAATTTTGGAATTGAAGGGCCTCCTCTCTCATTCGCATTATGCTTTCTTAGGGGTCAATAATACCTTATCAGTTATCATTGCAACAGATTTGTTGGATACATAGGTTAAGGCCTTGATTTTTGTATTTTAGAGGTTTAAAACAACAAGTTTTTAGATTATTATTGATATTATCGGGATTCTACCCAGAATTTGCATTCATAAGATTCATTTTGTATTAGAATGTGTGCCTAGCACTAAGCACCGTCATCTTCTCAATCCACCTATGCAAGAGGTTGTGAAGAAGGATATCATTAAGTGGTTAGATGCATATGTGGTTTCCCTATTACTAGCAGCAAGTGGGTGAGCCCGATTTAGTATGTGTCAAAAAAGGGTGGGATCGATGTGGTCCCAGAAGAGAAGAATGAGTTATATTCCATGAGACTAGTCATGAGATTGAGAGTTCACATGGATTATTGTAAGTTGAGTACTTGGAATTAGAATGATCATTTTCCTATGCCATTAATAGACCAAATATTAGATCGTCTTCATGGTAGAGGATGGTATTATTTTCTTGATGGTTATTTGGGGTATAATCAAATTTCTATATCCCCTGAAGACCAAGATAAAACAACTTTCACATGTCCATATGGTATGTTTGCATTTAAGAGGTTGCTATTTGGTCTTTGTAATGTTCCCACTTCTTTAAAATATTGCATGATGTCCATATTTTCTAATATAGTGAAGGATACTATCCAGGTCTTCTTAGATTATTTCTCAGTAGTGCATGACTCATTTGATAATTGTTTGGCTCACTTTGATAATGCACTTTAGAGATGTGAGGTGTGCAACCTAGTTCTAAATTGGGAAAAGCATCACTACATTGTTAAATTGGTGATTGTTCTTGGATAAAAGATTTCAAAGAAGGATAAAAAAGTTGACAAGGAAAAAATTGAGATAATTGAAAAATTGCCTCCACTGATTTTTCTGAAAGGTATTTGGAGTTTCCATGGCCATGTAGGTTTTTATAGGTGGTTCATCAAGGACTTATCTAAGATTGCCAATCCATTGTAAAAACTTTTATAGAAGGAGGTGAATTTTGTTTTTTATGATGCTTGTCTCTTGACTTTTTCCTTCCTTAAGGAGCGGTTGATCTTGGCTTCTATTATTGTATCTCTGGATTAGACCCTTTCATTTGAGGTAATATATAACACTAGTGGTATAGCCCTAGGATCTGTCTTAGGACAAGTATGCTAAAAGATTCTTCATCCCATTTATTATGCCAGCAAAGCACTCAACCCCATAATAAATATAACACGGTTATTGCATAAGAGTTACTTATGGTGGTACTTGTTTTTGAGAAGTTAAGATCATACATGATTGGTACCAAAGTTAAGATCATACATAAGATCATATGTTCCATATAGTGATGAAGGATATTAAGCCTATATTAATTCAATGGGTACTATTGTTGTGATAGTTAGACTTTAAGGTTAAGGACTGAAAGGGCATAGAAAATCAGGTTGCAAACCATCTATCCTTCTAAGTAGAGAAGGCTAAAACTATGGTATGATCTTTAGATTGATGTTACTTTTCTATATGAGCTAGTCTTAGCAGCATCAGAAGACTTAATCCCTTGGTTTGCTGACTTTGCCAATTTTTTGGCAGGTGACCTCATCTCGAAAGACTTGTCATTTTAGCATAAAAAATGTATTATGCATAAGGTGCAAAGGTTTTTTAGGATGATCCTTACTTATTTTTAGTGTGTTCAGATGGTGTGATTGTAGGTGTATTCCCGAGGTTAAGAGGATGAATATTCTAGAGGCCTATCTTTTGTCTCTTTTTGGAGATCACCATAGTGGTACTTGCATTGCCATAATATTCTGAAATGTGGTTATTACTGGCTAGCAATTTACAAAGATTCACATCGTTATGCCCGGTCCTGAGATCAATGCCAAAGGTGAGGCAACATCTCACGGAAGCATCAACTTCCATGAACATAATTCTTAAGATTGTACTATTTGATGTGTGGGGTACTGATTTCATGGGTCCATTTGGGATTTCACATGGTATGAATTATATAGCGGTGGCAGTCTACTATGTTTCAAAGTGAGTGGAAGTGGTTGTACTTCATAATAATAAAGGTTGCATTGTCACAACATTTTTGGGGAGGAATATTTTCTCTTAATTTTGTACTTCACAAGCTATCATTAGTGATGGTGGGTCCTATTTCTGCAATTTTCTATTCAAGGCCCTACTTTAGAAATATGATGTGAAATATATGGTGGAAATACCATACCATCTACAGACAAGTGGGAAGGTTGAGGTCTCTAATAGTGATATCAAGTCCATTTTGGCAAAGACTGTTAATGTCAAATAGATAGATTGGTCGAATAAGCTAAATAATGTACTTTAGTCCTACCATACATCTTACAAAACTCCAATAGGATCCTCACCTTATTAGTTTGTGTACGGCAAGGCATGCCACTTTCTAGTTGAACTTGAGTATAAGGCACTATGAACGTTGAAAATCTGAATTTTGAGTGTATTTGTACATGGTTCAATTGAGCTAAAGTGAAATCAAGATGCCCCATTCATGGTGAACGGGAATCATTTTAAGCATTAATTATGAAGATTAGAAGAGATAAAGGTGTGTGAGAATGTTATCCTTGCTGAAGTTTGAGTAGCCAAGGTAATCGAGTCATCCTGCTATGTTAAATCAGGAATTGCATGGTAGGTAACCCATGGGCTTGTTTATGAAGTATGAGTACCCAACATAGCCACATTGTTCTTGGATGTTAATGCTTAAGAGGTAACCTAAGGTTTTAGTGTTCACTTCATTTCTATTTTGTAGGTTAAAATCATGGAGAAAGACTTGGAGAATGGTAAAAATTATAAAATTCTAAAAAGTCTAAATAAGTAAACCTACGAACCTACTTATGGGCTCATAGGTCAATAGCATTTAAGTTGAGTCATAAGAATCAGAAGGAAAATTTGGGTCTCTAAACCTCAACCTGTAGAGCATAATTATAGCCTTATAGGTATAAAATATGACCTTGTAGGTATGGTTGAAGGAAACAAAGTCAAAACAAAGCTGCAGGACTTACATACAACCCTTACCTACAAGGGCATAGGTACTACCTACGACCAGTAAGTAGGGTCATAGGTAGGGTTAGATTTTTGGGCCAAATTTTAAAAATTTTTGGGTCAAGCCCATGTGACCCAACCTAATTCGACATACCCAAGCTCTAAAACACTCAAATCCGACCCTCCAATTCCCCAACTATTCAATTTCAAAACTCCCACTTTAGTACAAACTCTTTAGCTTCCATTAATCAGTTTAAAAGGAAAAACCTATTCCGCATCACTCCACTTGCATTATTATTCAGAGAAGTTAAGGATAAATTAAATTTTTATCTTCATCTTTTACAATCATCACTTCAAGTTAAGATTTTCTTAGTCCCAATTCAATTGCAAATTTGGTCTTGAACATTGAACTTGAAATTGCATGTGGAATAAACCCTAACTTACTAAATTTTCATAGTTATTGCAATATTTTGAACCCAAAGTTAGGAAAATTCAATTGTTGCATGATATTGGTTGATTTAATAAGCATGTGATCGGTTTATAAGTAAGAGTAGAAGTTGAATAATTTGAATATTGTGTAAAATACCTTTGGAATGTGAAGTAGTGTATTTTATAGTTATTGAGTTTTGTTTGAAAATTGAATAATATCTTTGTTGGATGCGAATTTTGGTATTAAGTTTAAGTACCCACAGCCTGAACCCATGAAACCTACTGATATACATGTAAATTAAACCTACAAGCTCTTAGGTGGTCACATACAGATCAGACTTGAAGTCCTAAGAGTTTAAGGATTTGGCTTCTACCTACGAGGCTACCTACAGCCCCATAAAACTACCTACAACCCATAAGAAAGGGTCGTAGGTATCCCTTAAGATCAAACTTTAGTTTTTTTCATTCACTATTCATGTATTATGATTCAAGAACTAACAACTCTTTTTACAGGTAATATGGCACCCAAGGCTACACAAAAGATGGGAGTATAGTCTAGATTTCAAGATTAGTCTCCCGAGCAGAGCGACTCTGTAAAGTAGTATTTGGGGAATGAGGATAGTGCACACTTAGATCCATGCCAAACTAAGGCTCGATCACAAAGGAAAATTGCATCTAGGGTAGCTATTCAATCGTACTCTCAGCCCAGAGCAATTGTTATTCAGTCGAGTACTCATCAACACCACAACAGGCACCGTAGTCAGGGCCCAGATATTATACGCTTGTGTTATCTAGACTAGGCCTCAAATGAAGTCACTTATGTCTTCCACTACAATCCTATATATCTCCCTAGTATAATGAGGGAGAGACGAGTCAAGTTTTGGTTTTGATAAAAAGTAGGATTCAGTCGGCCCCTAGTCTGAGAATTGGCCAAAGTCTATATTTGATTTAAGTGATAGTGATCAGATGCACCCAGACTAAGGAGGGTGTTGATAAAGATCGGGGTACTCACGAGGTTTATTCTTCAGCCAAAGGTATTCAAGATATGGCAACTTCAGTTTCTGTCACTCAGAAGTTAGAGTCCGCATATGTCTTTATTGTTCCACTTGCTCAGGCAATTTTGAGATGGCATGTGAAACAGATGTAGAGTATTTATGACAAAGATAGTGCCATCATTGATCAGGTTATACTACATCATGGTATTATTATGGAGACCCAGATTAAGCTAGCCACTTTGGTAGGAGCTCTCGAACTGCAGGTTGTATTTGATAGATATCAACTTGGATGGATGGCCATACCTTTAGATTCTTACTTCTTAGAGATTGTTATTTCTATGATTCATATATAATGTTAGTTTATTTAGTTACCCCAGCTGAGGGAAGAGGAGTAGACCATCCCCTACTAACTTATATATTTGTCATAGGGGTTAGGGTCGATGTATCAGGGAAGACAATTAGGTCTTTCTTGTTTAGGTTTCAGTTTATGGGGCCGACCACCACAATAAAGTTTTACGATTGATTGAGACTTGTGAGAAGTAAGGGCATTGTGCGATATGTTGATTAGAGGGCACATACAATAAACTTGGCTTGATGGGTAGCCAAGCAGATTATGGAATTAGGAGGGAAAGAGAGATATTAAGAAGGCTTCACTGCACTTTTCAACAAAGTTTTGGTGGATGATAGTAAGGCAACATTTTAGTTTGACATCAGAAGACAACATGCTCAATTGGAATAGAGTCATATTAATTGTCATCCTGCTTAGTGGATCCAAGCTAAGATCCACGAGAGGCCATTCTAATGAGTTCACCATCCTTCCCTTCCCTTGTCTAGTTTAAAGATTATATGATACGGTCGGAGTCCCACCCATTCTAGACATTAATTAAAGTGTTGAGGCTACCCGATTACACTACATAGAGCACAACCATCTAGTTTTTTGGGTATGTCCCGCTTTGATAGGCCTTCAGCCTTAGTCGAGAATGTTGATAGGACGACATCGGTTGGTATATAGAAATAGGCAGTTAGTGGGGAGAGCCTATGACTACTGTAGGCAGTGATCGGGCTTTTGTTACTTTAACTCCAGGTTTGGCTCTACTTTTCCCCCTCAACCTCTAGTTATAGTTTTGGTAAGTATTCCTCATGAGTTCTTATAGAAGTTGGTAGATCGCAGCAAGAGTTGGATAATCTCTAGACACAGAAAAAGACCCATTTGACCACATTATTTGGTTAGATCAAGTAATAGGTCCAAACCACATAAGATGCTTATGAGGTTAGAGTTAAGGGGTAGGATGATGGCCTCTTTAGATCGGTTCAAGAGAGATTTGCATAAATGTATTAATAGTTTAAGGATCAGATAGGATCCCAATTTTGTGAGGATATAATTATTGACTTATTAGGCCTTCACAAGGTGTTGGCTACATTGATATTTGAGGTGCACTCTTTAGTTTAGATCCATATTATTGTCATCCCTCTATGTTATTCCTTATTTCATGCAGCCATTGCCTAAACCTCCATGAGTGATCTTTGATTTATTTTTTGAAGGTGATTATGCACAGCCTGTTGGGGAAAAGAGAGAATCTAATGAGGAGAAATAATATGACCTTTATGTGGATTTTAGGAAGGCCTTGAATAAGGCCACTATTGATTCTGGCATTGGGCACCTTTTCTAGTCATGCAGCACCACCACCTCCTAGTAATTAGCCATATGATACCCAAGATGGGGGCGACCCCACCTCGAATGCCTAGAGTATCCAAGGTATGTCCTTATAGATAATTTATCAGCTTTCAATTAGGGGTGGGGTGTTACAAACCACCCCAAGTTTTTATTCCAATATCTTTTTTCCCTAGGTTGTGTTATCATAGTAGAGCCAGTATGTTTAGGTTTTTGGTTGTGTCATTTTATGGATTATGTTTCGTTTTAGTTTAATTAGAATAATATAATGAACCTAAGTGTGATTGGCATGTTTTAGTTTGTGCTTTTTTAAGTGTTTGAAAAAATTATACCCCTCCTAAAAAATTTTGTGAATTATGCGTTATAAATATATGTATGACCATTGTTGAATCTTATTATGGCATTAGTATTATGAACAAAATAATCAAAGCTTAACATTGCATGCACTAGATAGGTAGTAGTTAGTAATATAAACCCTGTACCAAGTGTGCGTGAGGAATTTACTTATTTCACTATGTGCATTTAATCCAAAACTTGAATGATTAGTCTTGCCTAGGTTGTAGGATAGTTGGTTAGGACATGATTATAGGCCATTTTTGAATAAGTTCACTCTTAGCCTAAAAGACTATCCAAATAAGAATAAGTATCCTTTGATCCCTATTTTGAGCCTAAGTCTACCTATTTTTTTGTTTTAACCCTTTCACTTTCCAACTTAATTACAATGAACCTGTTTGGCCTTGATTCTTCTTGGTTCTTCTTTGGATACTGTGCACCTCAACTCAGGCTAATAGTCTACATTGAGGGTGGCTATCATTGGGGTGCAAAGTTAAATGAAGAAGAATATTGAATAAAAGAAAAGAAAGTATGGTTGGGTGTGGTAGAAAAATATGAAAAATAAGAGAAAAATGAAAAAAAATAGAAGTGAATGGATGCAGAAACCACACCAAATCTGAATAAGCGATAAGGAGAAAAAAAGTGAAATAAAATAAGCATGGTTAAGTAGTGGAGCCAATAATATAAGTGTAGTATCAAGGAGAGTGAGCCACAATTTCCCATATGTACCATACCTTACCCTAAGCTTACATTACAAGCCTATAAAAGTCCTATAGTGATCCTACTTCAACTGCTCGCAAAAACTAAGGTATAAAAAATAATTGTAAGTCTATGGTTTTTATGCACATTGTTTGATCTTTTCTTATAAGCGTGACTGTCTTGATATAGTCTCTATCATTGACATGCATAATGATGCTGTGAGAGATGGGACTTCCTTGATGTGAGGGTACATGTATTTTATTGTTAACTCTTTATCTAGTCGGGGAGTGTCAATTGTATATATGCTCGGTTGTTTTTATCTAATGTGATGACATCACATGATTCCCTTATGTCATACTATTGTGCTACATGGATCCACACAGTGGTTTTTTAAAGATGTAATAGGAGAGGGTAAGAATTTTGAGCTAAGTTGAGTTTACTACCTTGTGCCTTAGGTTTCTTATAGTTAAGCATCGTGTTTTTCTATTATGTGTTAGTTACCTGAGGACATGCTAACATTCTAAGTTTAAGGTGTTTATGTGCGATGGTCTAATGGCACTTTCGATGATTACAACAAGGAAATTATGCAAGTACTTAGGTCTTTTTGTTAAATGTGATGTGTTTTTGTGTTTATTTTAGAGGAAAATGTAGTTTGGAGTAGAGAAGGGGAAAAAAGTAATAAATAGAAAGTCTCTCTACGAGCCCTACCTATGGGCCATAGGTATTACGTACGACCTCGTACATTGGGTCTATAGGTAGAGTTCCTAAAGTTCTGAAAGTTCATATTGTAGTCTCATTTCTAAAAAGGTTACTAATGAGGCGGAGGTAGTACTTACGATCCTGTAGGTACCCCTCGTTGGTAGGGTTTTGATGACCTAAAGACTCATGTGACTCCCATGAAGCTACTTATTCCCTATGGATACTACCTACGACCCATAAGTGGGGTCGTATATTGGTGCCAACTCTAATTTCTGCTTTGTTTAGGATAGTTTTCTGATGTAATTATAAATACCCATTGGATTTTTCATTATTAGTTTATGCACTTTATAAACTTATTACCTTGCTTTTGAGTTCTAATGAACACTTTTGATCTTGGAATTCTTGTTCTTGTTTTTTAGAGTTTGATATAAAGTTGATATTTTGGTTTTCATTCTTATTATTTGTGAGATCATTCGTATGCTTTAAAGTATGAATTCTATATGTTCCCTTATAATCATGAGCAGCTGAACCCATAACTAGGGTTATGGGAAACCTAATGGATTAACAAAATAGAGGAAGTGCAAAGTCATTCTAAATTGGTGTTCGTGCATGTATAGTGGTTTTAACTTCTATTGCTTTATCAATGGTTTCAAATAGTAGGAACCGACCTATATTCGATACTAACTCAAGAAAGATTAAAGATTGGGAAAAAGAGATCGCAATAGTAATTTCAAGCTACCAACCATTATCTAATTAACTTAAGAGCGAGAGGACATAGTTAATATATGATTCTGAACAAAAGTTAGTAATGGAAAACTCTGGGATTGAGAGGAGATAAGTGAAATACACCCAAACCTATGTCAAGAGAAGGTTTGGTGATACACAACCTGTTAGATTCTGCATGGAAGGAACTGAGATAGTTTGATGAGCATGAAAGTCCATGGAGATAAGAAGTGGGGGGAACACAATTCTAGTGATTGTTGTATACTGATAACAACCCTATTTTCCAAGTATTGTTACTCTTACAATTGTTATTACAACCCCCACCCCCTATTTACTTTCTACACTTTTCAATTTTGTTGGCAAACTCGTTATAGATTTTTTCCCTATTCACAATGGATTCGACCCCAACCTTGTTGGGTTCTATATTTTACAAACGACCAGGTTATACTTTCTAGGACGTGTAATTTGGGCAAAATAATTTCCTCCTGAGAAGTGGTTGATTTAACATTGTGGCATAATGCGGCTAAGTTGGATACTCAAACTTCACCAACAAGCCTATGGGTTGCCTTTCATAAAGCACCTAATTTAATATTGTTGCACGACTCGGTGTGTTTGGCACATCAAGCACCATCTAAATCGACATCACATACTACTTTAACTTTATCAATGCACCTAAGATAGTATTAAACCCTCTAGACTTCTGGCCCTCCTGATTTTCCAGCTCAACTGTACCATATGGGAACACTCTAGTTACTCTATACGACCATCTCCATTTTTACTTCAACTTACCTGGAATAACTTCAACTTAGACTCAAAAAGCAATACCATATTTCCTATGGTAAATTACTTTACCTTGATCATGCATTCATGGTATAACTTCATCTTCTCCTTGTACAAAGCTAATTGTACATAGGTGCACAGGGATAGAATTTATCTATCTTTTTTTGCTAATATAATGTTAATTTGACCACATCATTTAAACATACATTTAGCTTCTTCAAAACCCATAATGACTTATTCTCAAGAACGATAGGCAAGTGGCATGCCTTACCATACATAAGCTGATATTGGGACGTACCAGTAGGGGCATTGAATGTTGCTTGGTAGGCCCATAGTGCGCCATTTAACTTCTTTGCCCAATTTGTTTTATTCGTATTCATAGTCTTCACCGAGATGGACTTAATCTTACGATTGGTGACACTAGCTTGCCTGCTTGCCTAATGATGTTAAGGCATTGACCCAATATGATTCACACCATATTTCTTTAGCAAGGCTCTAAATATACAATTGAAAAAATGTGACCCTCTACCACTAATGATAATCCTAGGATTCTCGAATTTAAAAAATATGTTCATCTAAGAATGTTGTGACACTCTTTCCCTCTTGGTTTAGAAGTGCAACAACCTTTACCCATGTTAAACATAGTAAATAGACACAAAAACATAACTCATACTATATGAACTCCCAAAAGGGAACATTAAATCAATTCCCCATATATCAAACAGCTCAAGCTCCAGAATAGTGGTCATAGGAAACTCTTGCCTTCGAAAGATGTTTCCTTGCCTTTGGAATTTGTAAAGTGCCTTGGCCTAGTCGTGTACATTTTTGTAAATGGTGGTACAATGGTTACACATTGAAAGATCTAGTGTAAAGTCCGCACACCACTATGATGACCCCCAACTAGAGAGGCGCATGCCTCTAAGATATTCATTATCTCAAGTTCAAACACATATCTCTGTACTACTCTATCAGCACAACTTTGAAACATCTATGGATCATCCCAAAAGATCTTTGTCACATCATGCATAAATTTATTACATCTATGAAATGATAGGCTATTAGGAACTACATCACTCACTAAATTATTTGCAAAACCTGTAAACTATGGAGTTAAAACTTATGCTGGGGCAAATACCTGCTCATCTAGAAATGTGTCATCAATCTCGCTCATCTTTCAAGTTATTCCTTGCCTCTTGTTCATACGTGATATGTGGTTAGCCACTTAATTCTTAGTCCCTTTTTGATTTCTGATCTCAAAGTCCATATCGTGCAACAATAGTACTAATGAATCAATCTCAGCTTTGCATGTGGTCAGTATGCACAACTAATTTTTTGACAAGAAAATAAGATCAAAATTCCTCAAAATAAAACATCATAGTAAGAAACTCTTATTCAGTCATAGTGTAATTTTCTTGAGTAGGGTTAAGCATTTTGTTAGCATAGTAAACAAGATCTAAGATCTTCTCAGGCCTTTGGCCTAGTATTACACCTAATTCTACTCCATTAGTATCACACATAACCTCTAATGTCATAGACCAAACAAGATACATAATAATAAGGGTTGAAATCAACTTCTTTTTTCCCTTTCGGGTGCTCAAACACTTTTGGACATGCATCAAAAACAAACTTCACCTCTTCTACAACAACTTACACAAAAGTTTTATAATATCATAGAAGTCCTTGATGAACATTTTATAGAAACCTGCATGCCTAAAAAATATATGAATACCCTTCTCAAAAATTGGTGGAGGAAAATTTTCAACCACCTCAATTTTTACCTTGTCAACCTAAATCCCTTTGTTTGAAATCAAGTGACCAAGCACTATTTCTTATTAACCATGAAGTGACACATATTACAACTTAAAGCCAAGTTACATTCATCTTATCTCCTTAGAACATTAGAGAGATATGGCAAACAATCATCAAATGAGTCACAAACAAACAAGAAGTCATCCATGAATATGTCAATAGTATCCTCAACCATATTAGAAAGTATAGCTACCATGCAACGTTGAAAGTTTATGGGTGCATTACACAAACCAAAAAGCATTCGCTTTAATGTTAACACCCTATACGGACAAGTGAAAGTGGTCTTATATTATTCCTCAAGAGTAATAGAAATCTTCTTACAACCCGACTATCCATCAAGAAAATAATATCGACCTCCATCTGTAAGTTAGCCTAACAACTGATCCATGAAAGGTATAGGAAAGTGATCCTTCTCAGTTTAAGAGCTCAACATTCTATAGTCTATTCACACATGACAACTTATGACTGGCTTCATTGAAATAAGATCATTATTCACACACATTGAATTACGTTACATATTTGCAATTTGAAATTAATAAACCACACTGCATCCACCTACTTGATGATTTCTTTTTCACCGCCTCTAACATAGGTGGATTCAACTTCTATTGGTGCTCAATACTAGGCATATAATCTTACTCAAGCTGTATTTTTTCATGACAAGTCCAAGTAAAATTTCAATTATGTTGGCAAAGGACCACCCAATGGCCCTCTTGAATCTCTTTAGGACAGAAACTAGAGCCTCAACATGACAATCTACCAAATTAGATGAAATAATAATTTTCAAAGTGTTGTTGGCTCTTAAAAAGGCATCAAAAAGATAGGATCAAAAAAATTTGAGCTCTAAAATATAACGCTCCTCAATAAAAAGTCGAGATGGGGGGTAGGGGTGGGGAAGGTCACTCTACTCTTCATATCAAGATCTAACTTATTTTATGTATAACTGTATGAACCCCTTCCCTCAAGTATTATCACTTTCTTATCATAATTATCACCCTCAAAAACTATAATGACTACTGCAAAGGCCTCAACTCCAAGCCTATCTTTAATAGGAGCTACTAATCTATCCTCATGGACTGTATCTATCACATAGATCACATACATAGCCTTTAGCTACTTTATAGACTAGAATACATTAAAGTTATCCTATTCATTATTCAACCTAAACTTTATCTACCTAATTTTCATACCAACCAATGAACATCTAGTCGCAAGGAAAGGCCTTCCCAACATAATGGGAACCTCAATGTCAATCTCACAGTCAAGGATGACAAAATTAGTTGAAAAGATAAAGGATCCAATCATCACCAAAAAATCACACAAGACTCCCACTAGCTTATTCACAATGCAGTCTGCCATGAGAAGTCTCTTCAAAGTTAGTGTGACATACCTAACCCAATTATTTATAAACTGTTAGCGGCATCAAATTAATGCTAGCTCCCAAATCACATAAGCCTTTGTGAAATCGAAACACCCAATAATGCATGGGATTATGAATGATCCTGGGACTTTTTTTTCTAAACCAAAAACCTAATGACTATTACACTACAATGGTGCACCTCGTCCATGAACTCAAAACTCACTATCAACTTCTTAGTAAACAAATCCTTTAAAACATTGCATAACCTAGCATCTATTAAAGTTCTTCAACTAGAGGAATATTCATCTTCAACACTTTAAGTATAGATATAAGCTTTTGATACTCATCCTCTTTATCTTTCTTTTTTGATATTTGGGGAAAAGGAGAAATAGGAGTCAATAATTATAGGACCTCCTTGTCATTTTCCTTTCTAATCTTGGCCTCATGATTATCAACTTGAAACTATATAGATGCATTTTCATCTACCATCACTTCTTAGAGTCATCAACTTTTTCATCATCTATGGTCATCAGCTCTACCACATCATCTATAATTAAGGGAATAGAAGGATTAATGGTAATCTTAATACTTGAAGTAGTAATAGCGAAGCAATGATTATCATTCTTTGGGTTTTGGATGGTGTTTCTTTGGAGTGTACATTGATTACACTGATTCAATGATGGAGAAAGATAACCAAACTGTTTCTCAAAATACTTAATAGCAGTAGCATGCGAGTTAAATTTTTTATTCAAGCGTAAATGATCTGCTTTATTCTCTTTAAGGAAATCATCCATTTTCTCTCGTACTTTTGATACCCTTGCAAGCATGTCCTCCAACCTCAAATTGCTCAAACTCATATCACAGTTCCTAGGTAGAATTTAAAGTTCACTCCTATCATTATAGTCATTCTTTCTCCTCCAATCACTATCATAGTCCCTACTTCTATCTCTATACCCAGATGACATTGCACACGTAAGTGTATGTGATCTTATCAAGTAGTAAAGTAGCCTTCAAGAAGCCAATTATCGATCCCATAGAGACTTGATTCAGCAATGATTCAATTTCAGTTCACAATTTCAATTTATTTGAAGCAAAGGTAACCAACAAGAGTTTTGAATATTCGAAATAAAGAAAAGTAAACAATGCATAAATAAATGTCTTGAAATAATCAATAGGATAAAACCTAGGTTTAAAGTACTTTCGAACAATCATACTATGTTATTGAACTTCATTCGTTAACTTGCTTATCTTGGTTGTTGATTCATAGGGTTAGTTGCACAATTATGGTTTCCCAACCTCTAATCATTTACTTAAGTTGAAACTTACAACTACATCATTGGATGTAACGGTCTACTTAATTTCATTAAGCTATCATCCTACGCTTGAATCAAGTAAGGCATCTAAGTACATCACTGTCCTAGATACTAGTTTTAATTCATTATTTCATAAAGAAATATAAACCATACTTTGTCTATTCCCATATTCTATCTCCCTATTCCCTCTCCCGAGATCAAAATATAGACAATTGATGTATTATAAGGGTTGTGAATCCTTAAAATAGTTATAAAAAGAATAAACAAACAACCAGTAATGATAAGCAAATCAAACAAACTTAATTCAAAATAATAGTACTCATGTTCTTGGATTTAACCCTGAAAAGGGAGTTTTTGTCCACTCATAGCCATAATCAACATTCAAATAATTGTATGAATGATTAAAACTATAAATAAAACCTAAAAAATAATTTTGGTATCCTCCAATATTGTTCCAAGCGATGTAAGGGTTCCAAGATTATTCAAACGTGATTTAACACGTTATATTTATAGTAAAAAAGTCATAAAACAAATAGGATTGGGTTTCCACGTGATTAACCTTCAGCTGTGCAGTTGTTATTCCGCTTTTGATGGCCACCGCGTCGCGGTGTCGAGCCAATCGACAATTGTCAATTTCCAGAATCTCACCGTGATTTCACTACGTCGCGGCGCCTCTTCAAACTCCACCAAATGCTACACGCGCCTATGGTTCAGAAAGTTGGGTCTATTATTAATCCATTATAGTTTTGAACACGTCCATTGGACCTTACTACAGCCTACACATGCCACATACATTTTGGGTATCCAAATTGCATCCAGTTTGTGCCTTGCGCTTCCATGGTCATTTCCGAGCCTTTTTAAGTTGTTGCCACTTGATTTGATGATTTTATATCCTTCATATATTATAATAATCCACTAAACAAGAATCCTATATTATAATTCACAATAATTTAGAGCTCAAAACAACACAACATCCTCAATGGTGAACTAGAAACATGAGCTAAGCATTGGCTAAATTCACACTGAGCTTTAACTCATTGTTTTGACTCTTTTCTTGATTGAATTGACCCTTGAACATTATAAATAAGTTTTTTGAAATATAAATACATAATAACAACATTAGGAACTCATTAAGACGCATTAAAACCCAACACAAGAGACTAGACAACATCTATCTCAAGCTAGTCACGCTAGTTTTCTTGGTTGAACTCTAAATGGTCGAATTGAATCAAAACTTGTATGGAAACACCAATTAACAGTGTGAACACATACTTGGACACATAGATGCCCATTTATATAATTATAAATATATATATCATAACAATCATCCTCAAAACAAGGCTAAAATAGCTAGGATAGTAATGCTAGAATTCATAAAAACATCCAACATCACCACCCCATAGTTAGCCTTGTTCGTCCTCAAACAACTCCTAACTATAAATACCATGAGCTGGAAAGACTCCACACTTCTACAACATGCAAGAAATTCAAGCTAACACTACAATGACTCCATGGAATGCAAGTTTGTAACACTAAGCATGTTATATACAATTGAAAGCTCAAGAATCCTACTTCAAAACATCCTAGCCTCAAGAATGGACTCCACAAGTTGCAAACTCATGCATCTTGCTCAATTAATGACATCATACAATTCACCATCATTCATAAAAAAAATGCCCTCACAATAAGAGAGTTACCCATAATCACTCAAAATGATGCAAATTATCATAATGGGTACAAGAATCAAATTACGCTCACTCTCACAAGAAATTCAAAGCTACACATAATGAACCATAAGCTTGCCTGTAGTGTAATGTTCCACTAATAGTTGAATGTAAAGCTTAGGATCAATTAGGTCTTTTTCGAGTTTTAATGTAGGCTAAGGGATGGGTAGGAACTATTTGAAAATAGTGACTACCCTTTCTAAGCGCTTTAATACACTACATTAAACATTTAAAACAATCTTCAACAACCAAATTACACTTATTCATTCATCCATACCTTTTATTTTTTCCCCATCTCTTTTAAGCATTTTCACATACACTTTGTGGACACATAGTTTACTACCACACGAATTAATTTTTCTTTTTTTTCTTACAATCAGGGCAATATTTTTAGCATAGATTATATTACAACAATCCACCACACATTAATTGTACACCAATAATTATTACCTTGGGGCATCAATTTCACCTTTTTATTCTTTAATTTCTCAAACTGCGTACTAATTTGATTTTTTTATTAAAGAACTTAGGAGTATTTGGGATCAAATTATGGTCTATCAACGAAGGAATTAGGCTACTTATGAGGTTTTCAAAGAAAAACCTAAAGGCTTAGTAGGGGTTAATTATGATAAAGCACAAGGGTAGGTTAAAGAAGGTATAAAATATGGCTATCAAAGAAATGCCTAAATCATCTCCTAAATCCACATTCTTTATTTTGTTTCACAAACACACCAAGCAAGTTCTAGACATCATATGCGACAAGGAATATAAAAAATTCTCACACGCACATGGCACATGATCAACTCAATAGGATCATCATAGACTACTAACCAAATAATAGCATGAATTCAAAATTAAGCCACAAAGTACAAGAGCCACAAAAATAAGCCTAGGAGTCTCAAAAATAGTAATTCACTCATTCCACATGCTTTTACAAACAAACCCACTTGCATCATGTAATCAAAAATAGCACCAACAAAAGTATCTTACACCAAAAATTTTTAAATTGAGCCAAAATTTGGAAATTTTCCCACCCTACACTTAAAAATTTACTTTATCCCCAAAGTGAACTTTTAAAGCTAAGAGATAGAAATACTCCCTGAAGCCTATAGGCCTAGTTTTTAGCATCTTCACACATAAAGGAGATCCATGGGACCCCACACTCGTTCTTTGCTATGCTTTAAGCTTAAGTTTATGGTACTCAGATTTCCCATTAACCTGTGGCTCAACCAAAAACAAAAACTACATAAAATTAAAACTAAAAAAACTGAAAAAGAAAACATACCTAATTAACTTGGGTTGCCTCTCAAGAAGTACCTGATTTAGTGTCGCGGCACGACCCAACTCAACTGAACCATATTCCTTCATATTTTTCCTCATACTTGGAGGTCATCTTCTTATCCTTTTCACCTGTTTTGGGTGTGAATTCTCAAGAGCAGTAGGTTTCTCAACTTTAGCCTTTTCAGGCTCATCAACTTCCATCATTTCAGGCTTAGGGAATAGAGTCTTAGGCTGCTGAATCAGGTAGTTTGAAGAGGTATTCTTTGGACTAACCACCCTACACTTATCCCCTTCAATAATATTGATCACACACAAATCTTTAACTTGAGGCATAATTGTGGGTGCTTTGTATACATCAAATACCACCTCTTAATCATCTACCCTCATCTTGAGCATGCCTTCTCTAACATCTGTCAACGCTTTTTCGATTGCTAAAAATGGATGCCCCAAAATAATTGGCACCTATTCATCTACCTTAAAATCAAGAACAATAAAGTCAGCAGGAATAACAAATTTACCAACCTTAATGAGGACATCTTCAATTATTCCTTTTAGATATGCCATGGAACTGTCTGTTAGCTGCAAAACCACAGTGGTCGATCTAGGCTTTCCCAAGCCTAATTTATTAAATAGCGATAGGGGTATCAAATTTATACTTGCTCCTAAATCACTCAGTGCATAAACATCTTTACTCCAAATTTGAATAGGTATGGAAAACATCCCTTAATCTTTCAATTTATTGGGGATTACCTATGTCATCACCACACTACACTCTTCAGTGAGTGTTATTGCTCCTATATCCTGCAATTTCACGTTTTTAGCCACTACATCCATCAAGTACTTTGCAGACTAAGGCATACTCTGCAAAATATCTAAAAGAGGTAAATTAATATGAAACTCTCTAAATATCTCAAAGAACTTTTTAAACATTGCATCCTTCTTTACTTTTATTTACCTCTGAGGGAAGGGTAGTGGAAGCCTCTTCTTCACCTCTTCTACAACCACTTTTTTCTTTAAGTACTCAGACTTTCTTGAATTTTCAGCAACTTTGTCATTTACCTATTGGGTCACCACATCAGCATCTACCTCCTTTGTTGCCTTGGGACGTTATCCTTCAACCTCCATACCACTTCTCAAGGTAATTTCCATAGCCTATTTTGGATTTTCTGTATCTTATGGAAACCCACCTTATGGTCTGGCATTTAGTGCTTTTGATAATTGGCCAATTTGCAACTCTAAACTTCTTATGGCCGCTTGTTGATTCTTTAAGTCTTTACCAAACTATGTCTAATTAGCTAGGATATGTTTTTACATCTTCTCCGTATTGCTAGTTGACTGACTGGGTTAGGCATGGGTCTATGGGGCATTTCATATTTGATTTTTTGGCTGAGTCGGCCACTTCATGTTATAGGAATTACCATAATTTGGCCTTTGAGCATTGCCTACATACATCATAGATTTTGAATTTGAAGCACACATGGCCGCTGACTGGCTATTATTTCCGCATACCTCAAACAAACATGTATTTTGTTGGATAACATTGACTATGGCTACAGGTTTTGTTTCTCCCAATTTTATGCTGCTAAATGATGTGTTGATCAAATTCTATAGTGCAAACACAAATGCTGATAAGGCTGTGAATTCGTCCACCACAAATTCACTCATAATTTTTTTGTGGCACTTCTAGAATCTGAATGCTAATCTGGATTTCCTTGTGCTATGCAGTTCAACAATGTGTATAGCTCATAATAAGTTAGCTCCAATGCTTGACCACCTGCGGCTGAATCTAGCAAAATCTTTATGGTCAAGAGTTTCTATAAAAGTATGAGGAAGTACCTCATTTGACTGTTGGTGATGTGGACACTCCCAAAGAAGGGCAGTAAAGTATTCCCAAGCATAATAGAGGCTTTTATCAGGCTTCTGTTTAAAG
The DNA here is from genome assembly GCF_002878395.1 of Capsicum annuum. Lineage (NCBI taxonomy): Eukaryota > Viridiplantae > Streptophyta > Magnoliopsida > Solanales > Solanaceae > Capsicum > Capsicum annuum. Next base: position 102,141,909 of record NC_061117.1, read on the forward strand.
CTCACTATCTCACTGTGAAGTCTCATAGTCTTGGCTGATGGAAAGAATCTGATGAGAAAATTTCTAGCTAAGTCATCCCATGCTATGATTGAATTGGTCGGCTCCGCATTCAACCACCTTTTAGCTTCCCCCAAAAGTGAATGGGGAAAATATGTCAGCGTCACATAATCTGGAGTCGCCCCGATTGGAGTGAATGTATCTGTAAGCACAATGAAGGTCTGCAAGTGGACTTGTGGATCCTCGTGTGAAAGCCCTAAAAATTGTCCACTAGTAATAAGATACTACACCATATTGTGTTTCAACTCAAAATACCCTCAGTTGCCGGTCTTTGAATTGGGGAAGTCAAGTTCGTTGGAAGTGGGACTATCACTTTCCTAACCTTCCTACCATCTGCTTGTTGTTCAACCATAGGAACAGTATTCTCTTCGTCTTCTTGGATTTAAGAAATTCTAGGGAGAAGGATTGTTTCTCTCCTGCATTGATGGTAAAGTAACTCGGGTTTTATACTAGGTTCTACCAACTCCTGATCTCTTGCCAGCTTATTAACTTAGAAACCTATTTCAACAAAAACAAAAACAAGACCAAGCATAAAAACACTAAAAAAATCTAAAAGTAAAACTAAAATAAACAATTACCAAAATACAAGTCCCGGTAATGGCGCCAAAAATATGACAGCACCCAAGCGCACACGCAAGTGTACGTGGCCTTATCAAGTAATAAAGTGGCCTTCAAGAACCCAAGTATCGATCCTACAGAGACTTTATTTAGCAATGATTCAATTTTAATTCACATTTTTGATTTATTTAATGCAAAGGTAACCAACAAGAGTTTTGAATATTAGAAATAAATAAAAGTAAACAATGCATAAATAAAATTCTTGAAACAATCAATACGATTAAACCTATAGTTAAAGCACTTTTGAACAATCATACTACCTTATTGAACTTGATTAGTTAACTTACTTATCTTGGTTGTTGATTCGTAGTGTTAGTTGCATGATTATGGTTTCCCAACCACTAATCCTTTACCTAAGTTGAACCTTACAACTACATCATTGGATGTAATGGTCCACTTACGTTCTTTAAGCTATCATCCTACATTTGAATCAATTAAGTCATCTAAGTACTTCTCTGTCTTAGATACTAATTTGAATTCCTTATTTCATAAAGAAATATAAACCATACTTTGTTTATTCCCATATTCTATCTCCCTATTCCCTCTTCCGAGAACAAAAAGTAGACAATTGATGTATTCTAAGGATCATGAATCCTTAAAATAGTTATAACAAGAATAAACAAACAACCAGTAATGATAAGCAAATCAAACGAACTTAATTCAAAATGATAGTACTCATGTTCTAGGATTTAACCCAGAAAAGGGAGTTTTTAGCCACTCCTAGCCATAATCAACATCCAAATAATTGTATGAATGATTAAAACTATAAATAAAACCTAAAAAAGAATTTTGCTATCCTCCAATATTGTTCCAAGCGATCTAGGGGTTCCAAGATTATTCAAATGTGATTTAACACGTTATATTTATAGTAAAAAGGTCATAAACCGAATAGGATTGGGTTTCCACGTGATAAACCTTCAGCTAGGCCATTGTTATTCCGCTTTTGATGGCCACCACATTGTGGTGTTGAGCCAATCGACAACTGTCAACTTTCGGAATCTCACCGCGATTTCACTGCGTCACGGCGCCTCTTCAAACTCCACCAAATGCTACACGCGCCTATGGTTCACAAAGTTGGGTATCTTATTAATCCATTGGTGTTTTGAATGATTTCATTGGATCTTCCTACAGCCTACACGTGCAACATACACTTCGGGTATCCAAATTGCATCTTGCTTGTGTCTTGTGCTTCCGTGGTCGTTTCCGAGCCTTTTTAAGTTATTTCCACTTGATGTGAAGCTTTTAGATCTTTAATATATCATAATAATCTATTAACTAATATAATATTAAACACAACAATTTAAAGCTCGAAACAACACAACATCCTCAATGGTGAACTAGAATCACTAGCTAAGCATAGGTTAATTTCACATCGAGCTTTAACTCATTATTTTGACCATTTTCTTGATCCAATTGACCCTTGAAATTTATAACTAAGTTTTTTCATATATAAATATATAATAAAAACCTTAGGAACTCCTTAATACACATTAGAACCCAACATAAGAGACTAGACAACACCTAACTCAAGCTATTCACACTAGTTTTCTTGGATAATCTCTTAATGGTCGAATTGAAAGAAAACTTGTATGGAAACACCATTTAACATTGTGAAAACATAATTGGACACATAAATTCTCCTTTAAATCATTATCAACATATCTATCACAAGAATCTTCCTCAAAATTAGGCTAAAAAGGCTAGGATATTAACGCTAGAATGAATAAAAACACCCAACATCACCAGATTTATTGTAGTTGTTATCTCTGTATTAGTTCCAACCTTGATTTTCTTGACTCATCTTCTAATTGTCCTTGTTATAGCTTTATTCCTTGTCTCCAAAACCCACTGCCTCTTTATCAAGATACTTTGCCTCCTTCTCAGATTTTGCATCTTATACCGAGGAGTCTTACCTTATGCACCCACCATCTTTACCTTCTCTACTCTAGTTGTTGTGAATTATTTAGTACAAAACCTAATCTCAATCCATAGTTTTTCTACCTTATATGCCACCATCTCATCTGGTGATTTCTGTTCTATAGTTTCTATAATTGCATAAGTATGTCTAGGCATATCTGCCTTGCAAGTATACCAACATCTATTAGTTTTTGTAATCCAAGCTAGACCTCTGAAGTATGTTCACAATGCAGACTCATGAATGCCTTACCTATGATAGTGCCTACTATAGCCTAAGTGTTAGCGTTGAAGGCTCTGTAAAAAATCTCTAGCAAGTTGCTACCAGTTATTATGTAGTTTGGTACACTCTAGAGCTTCTTCTTGAACCTCAACCCAGTCGCGTATAATGCCTCGAAATAAAAATGTATAAAATTATATATATCATATTTCACTTGTAATATTTTAGAGGGCATAAAAAATTGGTCCAAGAATTGAGTCTTCAACTCGTTCCAAATAGTAATGAATCTATGTGGTAATTCAATAAACCGTTGACTAGCTTCTCCCATTAGAGAGAATAGAAATAGACGTAGTCTAATCACCTCCTGACTCACTCTAGGTTAAATTATATGAAGCATAAATCCCCACAAATTTCATTAAATACATATTAGCATCATCGTAGGAAAGGCCAGCAAATATCCTCTTTAAATTCTATAAGTAGATCATGGAATTAGTAATGACAAACTTAATCCCTAGAGGTAGTTCTAGGGGAATAATACCACCTGTCTCAATTAGCTCCAACTATTCCCAGTCTTATCACAGATCTTCATAGAGATGGATATACTATTGTAGAGGTTGTTTCCCTAATTCCTTCTTTTTTTGTCCTTCATTAAGTGCAGCCGGATGATTTGTATTATCTTATCTAGCCCTCTCTTTCTTGTTGCCCACCAGGTAGCTTTTTAGCATTTTCCTTAGCCATTAATCAAGCAGTGAATTATTCTATGGTTTACTGTCCATCTTTAAGTTGTAGGGGCTGATTCAAAATTTTTAGGTCATCATGAATGCCCTCGAGTAGGGCTCATGATATCCTTTGTTCACCATTTTTCAATTGTTTCATAGAGTTATCTCACACCTTTTATTAAGTAGAATTAGGGGATTGCCTTGACTCCAAGTATAAGGAACCACGGGTGTTTGTCCTAATAACAATAGAAAAGTAAAATCAAGAAATAGAAACCACTAACATCAATGCACTCACTGAAATCAACTCCATAACCATATTCCCTAGTAATGATGTTAAAATTTGATGTCGCTCAAATTACACCTTGTAATGAACTATAAAATAGTCTTTGTCAAATATAAAATACAACCAAAGTTAGGATTAATCCCACAAGTAATAGGTCAAAATATTAAGCAAGATGTGTGTCAAGGTAATTAATAACAATCTCAAATAAAAAAAGGGGATTTATAAATAGATAATTCAGTAGTGACAGTTCTTTATTTATTAAATTATAATTAGTAGGAAAAAGGTACTAGAATTATATCTCCCAATAACTTTATAACTCTATAGGATTGACGTACCTTTAAGTCTCTCCTGATGTTTGGTATGTTGAATCAATAGGTTATATATACTTAAAACAACTTTACACTCTTGTCCAAACAATATCCTCAAGTAAGTTTTCTCTTCTCCTGAGCCTGCATTACTAACCCCTATCTAGGATCTCAAATACCATTCTCATATTATTGGCTTAAGCTATTAAGAATAGGTTGATATCTCCAAGTCCCTTTTGTTTATTCCTTTTTTACCATCTGCACTCATTCTTTTTTCTAGAATATATATTAAGGGAATTCTAATATTGCATACTATCAAAAAGCATTCAAACCAAGGAAACTATTAATACATGAGAACACCTATTGAAGATTACTCTGTAATATAAATCCTACTTTGTTAATGTCATGGTTCCCATAATCCTAGTTTTGGTTTTTATATACTCATAATCAAAAGAATGCAAGAAGGATTCATTAAAGAAAGCATAATTATGAACGTACAAGAATAATAAGAAGAACTCCAACATTTCACTTTCAATTAAAACCCTAAAATCAACTTTTGAATAATTCAAAACACAATAATGTACCTTAGATCATTACAAGAATGTAGTAGAACATAAACTGTAAACCAAAGACAAGTATTTACAAATAAAAACAAAACTATACTAAATAAAATATGAAATATGAGTTCTTTGGATTGGAAAAATAGAAGATACGATCGTGGTTGGACTCCATGATCATCTGTGGGTGCTCATGGTTTTCTCCTTAACTTTGTCAACTTAAGATATTTTATTGTATGTCTCTTAATATGATCTTGTGACTTATTTCTATGATCGCACAATATGGTCATCTATTATTCTTACAATTCAACTCCTACCGACTTCAATCTTTATCATCCATCCCACAACCTCATAGTATGACCATTAGTTCTAAGTACTGTTGTGGACCATATCGCCTAATCCTTTTCATACATAGCTCCTATAGACATGATTTCAGGACATCCTTCCCACTATTAGGTGGTACAATCTTATGAACAATGTATGATTATGGGAACTATCATTTGATTAACACTTGAAAGCCATTTCCTTCTTCTTGTCACAATAGCCTTGGTACGCCATGGTCAGTTCCCACGACCGTGACAATAGTAATTTGAGACCAATTTTGTACAAAATCATGCACTTCCCTTCCCAAAACCTATTTAACTTACAAACACTCAAAAATCCGTCATATCCATGTAAAAATACCTTTATACTTGCAAAAATTCATAGTTTTAAGTGTCACAAGTTTCGTAATTTCACGGCACATAAAAAATTACATAAAATTCAACAAAAATTAAAGTAATAAAAAAATAAAGAAACCCTTAAAAATTATAAGCGGGGCAGTAAGTTTGAATTATACCTTTTTCCGACAAATATTAGCAGAATTATCCTTTTAATGATTCAGCTTTAGATTTCACAAGATAAAATTTGAACCGATTAATGAGAAGAATTAGTAAAAAATCTTGATTCTTTCATCAATTACTTAGCTTGAGTAGGTTTTGGATTGATAGAAGAAGAAGAAGAAAAATATTAGGGTTCTTAAGTATGAAGAATGATTTGCGTTTGGTGTGGTCAAATTTGAATATGACCATTAGTTGTATATTTAATTTAATTAAAAATGATTTAGGTAAAATTAATTATTTAACATGCCACGTTATAGTGTGTAAATGTATGCAATGATCTGGGCTATGAACGGTTGAAAAAAATTCACTTGAAAGTTATTTAGGGGGATAAATACCTATGGAGTTGAAGGTTTAGGGGTGATTTTATGTCGTTTCACTAATAAAATCTATTTTTAATAAATTGCTCAAGTGTATTCCTTAAGAGTTATCATGTTGTTTCAGGAAAATTGAATTTAGCATAATTACGCTCATTTTGCACAATCCCACTCGCACTAGAAAATCAGCAATTGCAGATGTACTAAAATGACCATATCTTCCTCGCATGGAGTCAAAATGCACCAATTATTTTTGTCTTAGATCTAAAATTTTGATATAGATGTAATTATTCTATTTAAACATCAAATAGAGCTCATTTTCTTCAAGTGATACAATAAACTTAAAAGTTTAAAAGTCCAAACTTTGAACATGTACTCAAAACTCATTTGAGACCTTTCATACCCAAAAATAATAGTGTAAACCAATTGTAAAACACATTATGGACCTGAAGGAATTATCAAAATATTTAAACAATGTTATCTTGACCAAATGTTGACCAAAGTCAACACTAAACATAGAAATTTTCAAATTTCTAAAAAAATAACTCAAAACTCATCCAAAATCCTCGAGAACTGAACCAAACCTTCAACTAGACTAAAAGTCACTCCTCTAACCTAGTGGAATTACCAAAAATCAAAAAGACATTTCTAACATTTAATGTTAACTTTTGTCAACTCTCTTAAGTTCCAACTTTCAAAACTCAAAAAAAAATCATCTTGAAGTCTCGGGATGCAAATCAATAGGCCTAGTAATCTAAAAATCATGTTCTAAAGGAGCTAAACTTTTGTAGATGTTTGCCAAAGTCAACCATATCAATTTTTAAACCTTCAAGAAAGAAAAACTTGCATAATTCTCAACCTAAATATCTCAAAGTCCTGCCACCCACACATAGATCATTAATAGAAAAAACTATGAAAAGGAATAAGATGGTCAAATTGTGTAAACCTAGAAAACAATCGTGAAATTTGTCACATCATTCACTATCAAAAAGTTGTTCATCATTGATTAGAAATAAAAGTGCCAAGACTATTGATTAACTACTAGTATCCATCGTAGAATTTGTACAAGCACACTCAAACTAAAAATGCATCTGTAATACTTCTTGTTGACCATGGCTACCAAAATCCTTCATTATTTTAACTCTTAAGAATATATCTCTAGTATTGAAAACAATAAGTTCTCCAAGTATCTGATTCCTATATATTTGAACTATGTATGTACACTATAACTAAGTTGATCATAATTATATTTAGAATATGCCTGATTTGCAAATTGCCAATATAATCCCCATAATCTAATAATTGTATCCAAAATCTAGTACCAAATTTGTACCAATAAAATAACATGACCTTCTAAATTCTATATTCACACTTCAATCTTAATTATCAATACCAAAAACCCATAGAAAACATATTGCCACTCTCCACAACTCAGAATTGTGGCTTGCATTTTTCCAAATAAAGCATGTTTTGAGTAAAAATTAGCCTCATTCAAGGATGATATCTCTAATTCTAAGTTCGAAAGTACTGTTTTATTATGTTAAAGTTAACAAGTCAAAAATTAAAATCCGATTCAATTTGAATCATGAAATTTCATGTTTCAACCATTATTCTGAATATCACACTCTCATGGCAATACATAGAGAAATAACTAATCGTTGTAAAAGTGTTATATCCATAAACATACCTCCTTCATACATTTCCAACGGTCTATGTAACTTATCAAAAGTGTTTTGTACTTTCCATCAACAAGATAGAATCAATTCTATCCAAAATTTTCACTTAATTTGTAGAACTATAAGTTGTTTCGTTAATGCACCTAGAATTCACCAAGCATAATATGAACAACCAAACCTAGTGCAGAAGTACAAAATCATCCATATAACACTGATCCTCAATCAAACCAAAACTAAATTTTTAAATTAGTCACTACCAAGTCCTTCATAAATATATGTCAAATCATTCCACCTTTCACTAATGAATATTCTACTTAGTTTTACTATTCTTGAACTAGAATGTTTAGAAATTCCCATAAACCATTAACTCCATACCATGAAGCTATATCTGATGCCTTGTTTTCTTTAAATTTATCAACTCATATAGATTATGCAAAGCTGCTACAACTTTAAACTCTCAAATCATATACATCATATAATTCTAAATACTTTGAACTATCAAATATACGAGCCTCATGCTACTTCTCTTAACACATTCACCATTCTATATTCTTTGATACAAGGATAATGCCTATTTCATCATACTCTACACCAAAATCTTCAAGTTCAACATTGTATTACGTCCTTTAATATCCCAAAGTAATAAATTCTATAATCCATGTGCTTTTCCATGCACAAGTCCTCTATTATTGACATACTCAACCTTTTGAGTGAAGCAAAAAGTCTTTTTATTTAATTTATGATTGAGGCTTTCCCTAAAAAAAACTTAACCAACTGGTTTTTTCCATTTGACGTAATTCATATGACTCTGTATGGAGCATTTAATCTATGAAAAAAAGACAAAAGTGCAATGTTCTTAGTGAATGGGCAACATGTGAAGTACTATTGGGTTAAAGATATGGACAGGTAAAAGACCTCAATTGCATTATCTTTGATTTGAGATACATTATATTGTGATGTTAAATTCAAGTTACTCAAGAGGCAATGCGTAATTGTAATGCAATAGTTTAGTATTAAAAAAGATACAAAATCGAAGACCATAAGAATATAAAAAAAAATTGTTGTCCAACGACAAAAACTAAGGTGCTTGGTAGAAGGTCACCCACTTTCTAACATTTTATTTATTTTTGTAGTTAATGCAGGTGGTAGGTGGTAAAGGAAATGTTAAATAAAATCAAGCATGAAAAGTGTTATGATAAAAGTGGGCAGCATGTCAGTATTGTCTATAGTGTATCCTTTTACTTGTATGTTGGACTCTGTATCACTAACCTTACATACTGCACTGAGTGTCACAGCCATATCACAGGATTGTGATGGCACCTATTCTAATCCACTTAGATAGGATAATCCTTTATCACCCTTTAGGAAGATATGCAAAAGTCATTACTAAATAGCAATAATCAAACTTTATTACAACTTTTTTTACAAATATTAAATGTAGAAAATTAAAGAGCTTCTAAGTTAAGAGAGATCAGATCGGACACAACTTCAACCATGAATAAGAGTAGAAGTTTTTGAACATCACTATCCACATCACTTGGGAAACATCAACTATCCTGCAACCAACCATACCCTTAAAGGTATAGCAAAAGTAGTATCAGTAAAACCAATTTGTACTTGCAGGTATCATCAACTGACTGGAGTTAGATCTCATAAACACAACATAGAAATTACAAACAAGAATATGGTATTTTATATAATGATCTAATTTGATTTACTTTCATATATGTGTGTTACAAAAGAGTATTCCATTCTTATTCCCATTGATCATTCATCACCTCCACATCAAGTGTCAGCCATCCTAACTTTCAAAGATTAACCACGACAGATTTTACTAAGGCAACCTATTTAACTTATGCCTCAATTAACCTCAATGATAAATGAAAGCAAATAATCATCACCTTGTAACAAGTACAACTATGAACATACATTATGATATAGTACCTCAAGTTTATGACACTTAGCATTTTTGAGTAACTCTATAACTTTAGTCAAGTATAATACAAGAGACAAGTCAAGCTAAATATGACCAAGTCAACAACCCTTACACTAACAGTTCAAGTCAACAAACCATGATTGTAACAACAAAAATCCCAAAATATATGACAAGTAACCAGACCACATAAGAATCCTAAATATATAATGCAACATTATAATTGGTTCACTTAAGGAACCCATCACAACAACCATAATATAAATTAGTACACTCATGGAATCTTTCTAAACAGCAATAATAACATTAATCATATACCCAGTCCACTCAAGGAATAGTCAAACTCACTTGAACCTTGTACATATATGCTAAGCATATTATAACTACCCTCTAGTCATGACTTTTAGGGAACAATCTTTGTCTATGTATCAAAAACCAGACATCAAGTGTCTGCCAATCTTATACCACTAAATCATATGAAGATGTCAAATATTGATACATCCCACCATAACAAGTATAAGCTCGTAAAGATATCCAAATACTAGTATATCACATAATAAGCAATAAATATCACAACAATCACAACTAAAATAAGAATAAACAACTATACTTGTATAATCAACAAGCTTATAATATAACCTCATTACATGTGATTAACACTTAGGATATTATTTAACAATTTATTTTCTTGAACATGCATTGTAAAAAGGAGACAAATACTCCAAACACGTGGTCAAACTAAAGCCAATCCTTTCATGTAAATAATAATTATTCTTTAACACATGAAATCACAGTTGAAATAAAGATATTAAAGATAATATAGCTATTTCTAGCATAATTGGTCCCCCATAAGCCCAGAAGATGCAATGAAAGTAAATAATCAAATGCGATCTCCCATAACCCCAGTGGATGTAATCGAAATGAACTAACAATAGTAAATATTCCAACCATTCCAATCTTGATACAATAATTGTAGATCATTTCATATAGTAAATCGCTGGACTCTAATCGGTTCCATAACTATCATAAATAACCTCTTAATGTCGGATTCAAATATAATATAGTGTCTCATAATTCGGACATGAACCAAAAATAATATCATGATCACCAAACTGAACCGAATATAATATCATCATAGATGATGGACTTGAACTGAATGTTATATCATAAATCTTTGAACTTGAGCCGATCTTATCATCTTCAAAGCACAAGTCTAGAAAAAGCTATAATATGCCTAAAGTGTCCTCGGACTCAAGAATATAATTAAGTTGCCGCATATAGTCCTATTGAATTTACAATGAGCTAGTAGTAATCTTACCCCAAGGTGCATCGGAGGGGCCCACTTTTAACCCCAAAACTCCATTCTATGACAAAATCTACCCCAAAGTAAACTAAGGTGTCAAATTCTACTTCAAGGTGCTAAATAAGCCTTTTTCAAATAAACATAGCAATTCTACCCAAGGAATAAGTAGTCAAGTCAAATACACCTAATTATGATCCCTCATTCGGCTAAATAATCCAATTCATACTAAATATACCTCCAAGTCTAAATTTGTAACATAAAACTAGCATAATATCCTACTGATACTATAATAAAGCTCAATCTAAGAAAGCATAAGCAAAGCCTACTTGGAGGCCAAAGAAAGCCTATTAAAGTAAGCTAAATTGGCAATTTTTCCATTCTAAAAAGCTTTCGCACGATGCCACTCTAACAAAAGAGATATCTATCTGTCAAATCCCAAATAAAGTCAAAATCACATATGGGTACCACTTGTAGAATCATACTTTCAAAATTATCAACACGTCCTTCTATAGTAAATTGAATAATTAAACTAAGAATTATATGGAAACTTATAAGGTTTACAATGAAAAAATGATTATTCCAAGCTCATCAATACCTCATAATCACCACAAGATTAGTCTCCTAATTTCCTACACTCTTTGGGCTTTTGGCTCTTGAGACTTGTGAGAAATGAGATCAAATGGGGTAAAGGGCTGAATTTAATGTCATCCCAAGTGACACTTAAGCGATCACTTAACCTCTTATGCACTCACTACAAAGACAGCATACGACCACTAAAGCAATACTCAACCTAGGTCACCTTTTGCTAAAGTGGGCAAGGTGTCGCTTAAATGACACTCACTTTAGCATTAAGGGTCTCACTAAATAATCCTGGCTTGGACTAGCCACGTCTATTAAAGTGACCTCTTGGTAACTTAAGCAGCCTCCAATAAAGCGACCAAAGGTCTGCTTTAGCGGATGTATCAGCCGAATTATGCATCAACAAAATCTTAGAATTTTCAAAGTTGCCACCGACCCCTCAGGATTCATTCGGAATCTTATAAATACAAATAAGTGATGCTACCCAAATGAACTACTTGATAACTAAATTGTTAGCTCCAACAAGTCACAAATTACTTGGGGCATCTATAGGCAAGCTCTAAATGGTAAAAATGTGTGGAAAGCCATTACATGACCTGGAAGATCATTAGAATATCATCTACTGAAAAGACTTTTGTCTGGGAAAGTAAAGTCTTAGGTTTTACTTTAAGGCTCAAATATTTAGGGATACTAGGCCCACATCTCGCTCTCAATCTCTCAAGTAGCCTCCTCTACTGGGCAGTATCTCCATTAGAACTTAACTACTGGAATCTTCCTAACTGCTTGATATCCCTTGCTAATATAAGAACTGGATTCTCAACAAAGATCAACCTCCCATTCAACTGAACCGAGTACTAACGAAGCATATGAGACTCATTGAGGATGTAGCGCCGCAACATAAAAACATGGAAACCTAGATGAACAGTAAAAATATCTAGGGTTAAGGCTAACTCATAAGAAACCACTCCAACTATGCAAAGGATCTCAAATTGTCTAATATATCTAGGGATGAGCTTGCTTTTCCTCTCAAGCCTCATAACTCTTTGCATGGGTGATACTCAAAGAAATACCTAGTCTCCTACTCCAAACCACAAGACATAAAGTCTACGATCTACATAAGCCTTCTCCTACTCTTAGTTGCACTTAACCTATCCCAAATTACCATGTCTCTATCCAATGACTCTCAAAGCAAGTCAATACCATGTGGCCTAACCTCAGAGGTCTCAAACCATCTAATCAGAGATAGACAATACTTTCCTATAGCACCTCAAATGGTTCCATATCAATACTTAAATGGTAGTTGTTATTATATGTGAACTCTACCAATGCTTAGTGTTCCTCCCACTGTCCTAAAAAATCCATAACATAGGCTCAGAGTATATCCTCAAGAACCTAAATAGTTTACTTAACTTCCTATCAATTTGAGGATGAAAGGTGATGCTAAGATTCACAAGAGTACCCAATTCCTCTTTAAAAGATCTTTAGAAGCTAGAAGTGAATACCGAGCCTCAGTCTGAAATAATAGAGATGGGTACTCCATGCAAACGAACTATCTCATGAGCATACATATGGGCTAACCTATCTCAACTAAAGGACACTGAAAGAAATCTGAATAAGATAGAAATATATCAATTTGGTCAACTAATCTACAATGACCCAAATGCCATCAGAACCATAGGAGGTGTGAGGCATAACAAAGACCCTATATCTCTCTTCATGCCACTCCACTAGTAGTACTGGCCCCAAATCACTTTACATCTTAGTTGTCCCAAGATAGATGGAGTATATATAGCTTGAGCCTTATGTAATATTATTAAATGAAATCACCAACCCTTGGAAAATAAATATAGCCGTCATATCTCAAAATATCCTCAAAATATATCATATCCCTCTTAGACTAACCTCTCAACACCTAATCATGGATGACACAAAGTCCCTTTTTCTTAAATTGGTGACTCTAAATCTGCTCAAATAAAGTAGACCTTGCCTCAACACTAGAAAGTATCCTTCTGGAGTCAGAAATATCAAGTCTCATCATTAAGTTGGCTAAAGAATGAATATCCCATGCCAATAGCCTCTTAAAAACTAAAATAGAAGTCAAGTTGCCTATAATCACCGCATTCAAGCTCAGGGAATCTGGTACAATGTTTACCTTTCCTAAATGGTATAGAATAGAGGGATGTCATAATCCTTCAGCAACTCCATCCATTTATGTTGCCTAGAATAAAGAACTCTCTTGTTCTTAAGATTTTGAAGACTATGATGATCAGTGTAGATCTGACAATGTATTCCATATAAATAATGCCTCCAAATCTTAAGCGCAAAAAATATCGCCACCAACTCCAAATCATGAGTGGGGTAGTTGTGCTCGTGCACCTTCAACTAGCTCAATACATAATCAATAACTCAGCCCTACTGTATCAAACTAAAATCCGAATTTACACTAGGGCATTGATCAACCCAAAAGACATCACTAAGAACACATAATGGAAATAGTGAGTCCAAAAGGCTGTGTTTTGGATGTCCTCAGCCCAAATCCTCAACTGGTAGTAATTGGACCTCAAGTTAATCTTAGAAAACACTGGTACTCCCTGAAGCTGGTCAGACAAGTCATCAATACAAGGCATAGGATACTTATTCTTCATTATCAGCTTATTTAACTGCCTATAATCAAAACATATATGCAACGAACAATCCTTCTTATTTACGAACAAGCTAAGAGCACTTCAAGGTGACACACTTATCCTGATGATTACCTAAAGGATCTTGATGTTGAGAATTAAGCTTTTTAACCTTAGTAGAATCTATGTGATAAGGTGACATGGAAATGGGTCAGATTCCTAGCTCAAGATCAATAATGCAATCATATCACGTTCAATAGAAAGAACATGAAGATTAGTCATAATAACATCAGGAAAATTACAAACTATAGGAACACAGTCAAATGAGGGACTTTCGATACAAACCTTATAAATATAATTAAGATAAGACTCACAACCCTTTTATATAAGTCTTCTCGCTTAAACATAAGAATAATCCCCATTGATGCACAGCTAATAAATATCTACCACGTGATGGGATATGCAAAGCATGGCAAAGGTAACAATTTTACTAAAATAATCCAAGATAGCATGATAGGGGGATAACCAGTCCATGTAAATCACATCAAAATACATCATATCAAACACAATAAGATTAGACTAAGTATCAAACTCTCAAACAATTACAACACATGATCAATAAATCAATCCAATACTAAATAATCACCCATGAGGGTAGATACACATAATGGCATAGATAAAGAATCCTAAGACAATACTAATAGCAGTGCATAAAAACCAAAAACATAAGAGTAAGAAGATCCGAAATCAAATAAAACAAAAGCCACTGATGGGACACTAAGATCATACCTGTAATAATAGTATGTGAAGACTCTGCCACCGGTCTATCAGGTACGACATATAAATTACCTTGCTCGCCATCTGGTATGATGCTTGATCAATATTTTGTCCTACTTGTCTGACGATCTCCATGAGTACCTTGGGGAATACCCTGATAACCCTTCATACCATCTCTAGCTGGGACTAGCACTGGCCCAAAATCAGTGAAACACTATGTGTTGTCGGTATAACATCCCCACACCAAGGATATTTTCCCATACTCATAATATGCCCTAGGCACAACACTATACCCAGAAGATCTGACTGACATAAAATAACCACATCAGCTAGAAAATCTAGAATATGTCTCTCTCAAAGGCTAACAACTACAATAGCTAGGACGACCAATATAGCTAGGCTGACCCCATTAGTAAGCTGAATTGCAATATGAACGAGCCAACTAAACTGGCCTGAAGCTGATAAGGACAGTCTAGAGGGTACCTACCATAAGAAATAATACCTTGAAATTGTGAGCTACCCCGGCTTCTACTGAAACTACCTTGTTAATATGGCCTTTTATTGCTACCCCTTTGGGCCTCGTGATGCATCTCCTCCACTATATAGGCATGATCAAAACCCATAATTAAAGACCTGCCAGTAGAAACCAAACTCAGTGTATCCATGTGGAAAGGAAGTCTTAATCTCCCAAATATAAATTTGCTCATATGTGGTCGGAAAGATAAATATAGCATGCATGTCCAACAAATAAAATTAAGCCTAATACTCCAAGAAGGTCATAGAACCCTACTCTTACAAACCAATCTATAAGGTTCTCTCTAAATATATGAGGCATATACTTTTCCAAGAAAACCTTGATGAACTAAGTCCATGTCAATAGAGGAAATCCAGCTAGCCTTAAATCAAGATAACCTCTTCATTAATGTCGAGTTGCCAGATCCAACTTAGAAAATAGTGTAGTCAACACCACGAGTCTAATCTAGGCCTAAATTATAGATTTTATCCTCACAATCCACAATAAACTGATATGCATCCTCACTCAATGCCCCAAAAACCTAGGTGAAGTTAATCTCAAGAATCTACCCAATATTTTCTGGTCTCTTATAGACATAGTAACATGGGAAACTATCAATTGAGCAACTATCAATGCTTGAGGAATCTCAATTCTAGGAGTCATAGCTACAAACTATGCCTCTGCCTTAGTCCTACTCCTATTCCTAAACTGAGCACCATCAGACTATGTATGACCAACCAACCCAATAGTTGAACTAAAACATTTTTGAGTAGTGATAAAGAAATAAACCCTAGTAGAGCCCTGGCCCACTACTAGATAGAGTGGAGGAACCTCTAGTGCTAGTATAGAGATAGGGCCTAGTGAAGGCTCCCTATTATGATGTCTAGCTGGGGATACAACTTTCGTCTCTCCTCGACCTCTAGGTCCTCCATATCCTCTAGTAGGATCCCTAGTCATGAACTCAAGCACTCGTCTCTCATAGTAGTAGCTCGCATTCTGGCCATCTGTAAAAAAGTAAAACCAAATGAATCTTAGAACTAGCACAACTCTTAGTACAAAATAAGTGAAGGAAGTGAAGATCTTCTACAAATATCCTATAGACTACTAAAGATAATAAATAGACACCATCATTCTAATATATGGGATTCTACTAGAGAATTTCTCTTATACCAACAACATCAATGAACCTAGGTTCTGATATCAATTTTTCATGACCCATTTTCGCAAGTCATGATGGTAGCTACTTTACCCCCACTAGTAAGTAAGTTGAACCTTAGGCCAAAACTACAAGTAATAGCTAGATGGTGGAAAATAACATAAATGCAGTAACTATACAAGTAAATAGGATACAAGTCATAAATCATAAGTATAATTGCTAAGTTAAGAGAAATGATGAAAAAGAGTAGTAACATCCTACAATCTAGTAACGGTGGTACAAGATCCTCAAAACAAAAAAATAATAGTAATAACTAGTCAAATATACAATAGTCATGAAATAGAAAGACCATTGGAAACAAAGAATGGAGAGAAAGTCAACTCAGGCTATGAGAGCTCACCCAATCTCTAAACTCTAACCTATACTATCACAGCATTAGCAGTGGTAGCTCATATCAGCATTAGCAATGGTAGCTTATACTCATATTTGCACTAGAAAAGAGTAAAAAAGTGTAAATATGAGTACTAAAGCAATGGGTACTCAGTAGGCATCATCGACCACCTAAGCCAAATCATAATAATAATAATAATAAAAAAAATTGTAAGAAAAAAAGCTAAGTCAAGGGAAAAGGAAAAACCTTGAATAATGCTCTAATACTAAAAGAAAACAATTGAAATAATGATAATAAAGAAAATATAGCTATTTCTAGTAGAACTAGGACCCATAAGACCAGAAGATGAAATAAAAGTAAATAACCCAACACAAGTCCCCATAAGCTCGGTGGATGCAATCAAAAGAAAGTAACAATAGTAAGTACTTCAACCATTACAATCTCGATAGCATAAATATAGATCTTTCCATTTTGTGAACCATTAGACTAAACTAATTTCATAACCATCATAAATAATCTTTCAATGCCAAACTCGAATCAAAAATAGTATTGCATAAGTTGGACTTGAATGGAAGTAATATCATGATTACTGGACTTTAACCAAATGTAATATCATCATTAATACCAGAAATAAAATGATCATAATATTATAAATCAATGGACTTGAGCCGGTCTTATCATCTTCCAAGCACAAGTCTAAAACAAGACATAATATGCCTTAATCCTTCTAAGGCTCAAGAATGTAATTAAGGTAAATAATGAGGGCCTACTGAATCTATAAGGAGATAATTGTAATCCTAACCTAAGGTGAGCTAAAAGGGCCCACTTCTAACCTCAAAAGTCCATTCTAAGGAAAAATCTACCTTGAAGTAGACTAAGGTGTCAAATCCCGCTACAAGGTACTAAATAAGCCTCGTTACATACCAAGATAGTAATTATACCTAAGGAATGAGTAGTTAAGTTAAACACACCTAATTATGAATCCATAATAAGCTAAATGATCCAATTCACACTAAATATATCTCCAAGTCATAATTACCAACCCAAAACTAGCACAATATATTCTCGATATTATAATTAAGCTCAATCTAAGTGAAAATTAATCCAATCCTATATGGATGCCGAAGAAAGCCTGATAAAGTGTGCTAAATTAGCAATTTCCCCTTATGAGAAGCTTCTGCATGATTTCATGCTATCAAAATTATAATTAAGCATTAATACAAGAATAATGGTATGCATATTGAATTCTTATTCTTTGGGACAAAAATTAAGTCAAAATCCCATATAAGAGCCTGATTGCGAAATCATGCTTCTGAAACCATCAATATATCCCTCTGTGCTCAAGGATTATTTACCCTTAACAAGAGGTAATTTCGAGCTTAAACAATAACAATATCAAGTCATGAATATTGGTTGAGTTGGTTTACAGTTCGGATCCCCTTCACTAATAAAACTAAGAAGTTTAAGGTTCTAGAATTGGTAAGGTGGATGGTTGAAAGTCCTTTACTCTACGTATCATGAATGAATATTTTAAGAATGATTTCCATGACTCTTTCCATGACTTGGCATGCTATATATATAAACATATGTATGTCTCCTTATATATGCCTGGATTAATGTAAATATGATTGCACATGATAGTTACTTGGATTGAACAAATGCATTATTTTACACTTACCCTCAAGATACATACTATCACTCCAACCACTAACTGTATCTAGACGCTATGTCTCCATATGACATAAGGGTCCGAGCTTATTCTTTCTCTTCTATGCAGTGACAAGGTATTCAAGTAGTTCGGGTGTTAATATTGAAGTATTAATATTCCATTCTCCAAAGGGAATATATTTCATAGTCTCTTACTTTAAGTAATAGACTTGAATAGACTTGGTATTTGGCTATTGTCAAGGGTATGTCCCGACATATTATTGACATCAATTTGGTAAAGACTTTGTGGATGACTATCGACTTAGGTATATTGGCTAGATAGTTGTCATTAATAAATGTTAGATATTGTCTAAGTATTTACTATTAGTTTTACTTTAAGTTACTTGATACTTGGTCAAAATTTGTTTGATACTTAAAAATTTAATAGATGGTTAGGTTGGATTAATGCGGCAATCTCTGATCTAAGTTAGGCTTGAGATGCCCACATGACATGGTCTGATTTTAGGGCATGTCAAGCTGGTATCAAAGCTTGGGTTTATGGTCAATTAGGAGTCCACAAAGTTTTTTCAAGTAAAGTCTCTTTTATAGGTGTGTAGTGCACTACACTTATAAAATGTAGGCTATGAGACATTTAGGAATGTTTCCCTTTCTTGCGTTTCAATATCAAGCTATATAGATTCTAAGGTCATGGATTCCTCTGATTTTTGCTTGCTCATGTTTCAGATCATGTATCTAATAAAATCTGATGTTCAAAAGAGCTCTTCTGCCCTAATCGAGGGCAATGTGAACAAATCTTATCTAATTTTTGGGATTCAGACTTGGTCAAAGGTTGTGGCATCTGACTATCTTTGAGTGGTTCCACCTATTCCCACTAACCCTACTTTTGGGGGTGATACTTATCCTCAGTCACCTTAAAATATTAGGTTTCATTGCTCCTTATCTCTATTGGCTTAGGTTGGTGGAAAGTGGTCCAAAAAAAATATTTGGTAGGTCCTAACTTCCATTCCATGACTATTGCTCCCTAGCCAAACCCATTGGGAGGCGGTAATTTTTAAATTGGTATGCTTATAGGGAACAAGGTGCCTAACATCAGGTCAATGAGGCCCAATCCTAACTCACCTATCCTTCTTTTTAGTTTTACAGTCGATCATACCGTGGTTGTTGAAAGAAAGGAAAGAATCAGTGTTTTTAACATGGTCAATTGGGTCACATACAATGAGAGTGTCCTATAATGATTGTTTCTTGGGAAAAAAAAGTACTGATTTCCTCTTCTCTAGATCTTCTACCTAGGGGTGTTACTTCTAGCTCCATCATTGGTCGGGATCATCTCAATGCTCTTACTATCCCTCAAGAGATCAAGGCACCTTCTAATACTGACGTGGGTATGTTAAAACTTTTCTCTCATGATATTATTGTTTGCTTACACCAGGATTTACTCTTTCGTATACAACCCTATATGTTATGGTGCATCTTGGGTTTTGGTCTTGAAAGTCACTCAGTTCCTTTTTTCTTTTCTACCTTGATAGAAGACTATGTGGTTTTGAAGAGGGTCTATAAGGGTTATATGGTATTTGTTAGTGGTAAAAAAGCTCTTGTAGACTTGATAGAGTTGGGCATGGTTGATTTTGATATTTTTCTAATGATAGATTGGTTACATTTGTTTTATGCTTTCTTAGATTTTCAAACCCGTAGGGTCTTGTTTATATTTTGTAATGATCTGGTCATTACTTTGGAAGGTAGTTCTTTGGTACCTAAGTGGAGATTCATTTCATATCTTGGAGTCCATAAGTTAATCTTAAAAGGGTGTTTGTATCGCTTCGTATAAGTTAAAGGTTATAACTCGGAAAGTTCTTCCCTAGAGCCTATTCCTATAGTCAATAAGTTTCCTAATATTTTCCCCAGTGATCCTTCTGGTATTCCTCCCAGTAGGGAAAATTGATTTTGGGATTGATCTTGTTCTAGACATTCATCCGAGTGTGTCTCCTTAAAGTTCTCTCATATTGTTCATGCATAAGAAGGATGACTTCTTTCGTATGTGCATTAATTAATGTCCCTGGGAAAAAGCAACCATAAGGAATAAGTATCCTCTCCCTATAATTAATAATTTGTTTAGTTAAATTCAAGGTGTGAAGTATTTCTCTAACACTGATCTTAGATCAGGTTATCATCAACTTAAGGTTAGGGAAGTAGATATCCCTAAGACCACCTTTAGAACTCAGTAAAGTCACTATGAGTTCCTAGTCATGTTCTTTTGGTTGACCAATGCCCCCTAGAATTCTTTGATTTGATGAATAGACAGGTTTAATGAGGGATTGGTCTTGTTTCATATGTTTATCCAACTCTCATTCCTCCTTTATAGAATAGTTTTGGGTATAGAAAGACCAAGTGTCCCTAGTGCACCTCCACGGTAATACCCATTAGAGTGGAGCGTAGTGCCCGTTGGCATATTGGGAGAATGGTCAATGGTTGATCTTAAATTTTCTTCTAGCAGTGGTCTTCAAGGGAAGGTAAGGTGGCATATTCTAGCTATTCTATTTTATCCTAATTAAGATATTACTCTACTAGTGTTGCATGTATTCTTTTAGAATTTATGCCTAAAGTTCACATTTTGTATTCACCTTGTTTCCATGATACGATACTTGACCTTATTTAACACTACTCGTGGTATATGCAGTGATGTGTCATTTGGTGTCCAATCCTAAGGACTACTCCTTTAGTATGTTATGTCGGGATGGGTCTCATTTATGACCTAGGTGGTTGCTATGAAACCCTTTGTACCTATGGTGTTCTGTCTCTTTTGGGGGTCTTCCCTTGAGTGGATTAAGTAGTTCTTGTGCTTTATCTCCTCCGTTAACCTTCTTATGTTAGGGTGATAGTGGCTTGGGGTACATATTGATGTATTGAAATAGGGAAATATAGAAGTCCCTCAGTGTGGGAGATTCTAAGGTGAATTCTAGAACTAAGGTTTTGGAAAGGAGTATATGGTGAAAATCTTCATGAAAATGTTAGAGGGTGATAGATCTTGGGAAGGATAGATCATACCGCATGTATAAAAGTAATAGGCTTGAGTGTTGGGGTTGTTAGATGTACCAATAGTCGTGTTGGGTGCTTAAGAGGTTTGGGAAGGCATGTGTATGAATTGTTTTATGGCATAGTTGTGATATGGTTTTGGATTTTTAACTATATGTTGGTGATTTTGGATATAATAGTTTGTTATAGTTTTCCTATGTTGTCTACTTATGGTTTGCATATGATAATTGCAAAGGAGCAGAGTAGTGTTCGGGGTGGATGTAAGGATTAAAGCCCGATAACTTAAGCTAACTCCTTCTAAGTTTTGTATTGGCTTAAATATAGAAGTAGTGTATGTCTAGACTCAAGCACTCCTAGTGGTGTGAAGCTATAAGTTAAATTGGACTTGCTCTTTAACATTGGCATGGTGCCTTTTGAGGAACTATAAGGTAGGAGATGGCATTCTCCTAGTGGACGATAGGAAGTATGTGAGGGTAAGTTGATCAACCCCAATTTAGTTCACCAAGTCTTAGAAAAGGTAAAAGTGATTTGTGAGAGGTTGGAAGTCGTTCAAAGTCGCCAAATGACCTATGTGAGCACGAGGCGCAGGGATTTTGGGTTTAGTGTTGGTTATTGGGTATTCTTGAAGGTTTCTCCCATGAAGAAAGTAATGTGATTCAGTAAAAAGGGGAAGCTTAGACCCCGTTATATGGGTCCCTATTTCATTTTGAAAAGAATTGGCAACGTTGCCTATGAGTTAGAGTTACCTTCTAAATTGAACTCTATTTCCCCAGTTTTCCATGTCTCTATATTGTGAAGTGGTTGTTCACTTGGAGGATGTTGGCATTTCAGACTCTTTATCCTATAAAAAGATCCCGATGAGGATCTTAGATTGGCAAGTTTGCCGGTTGCGAATGAAAAAGTGGCTTCGGTGAGGGTTCTATGGAGGAACCAATAGTCTGAGGAACCTACTTGGGATGCAGAGGAGGACATGAACTCCAAGAATACGCATTCACTTCCCATTCTAAAAACTCATGATCGAGGTATGTTTTAATCTTCTTGATTTAATATAGGTCTTTGGTAGACAATGTGTTCAAGTCTTTAAGCTTCGAATTGATCAACTGCTTTTGGTAAATGATGGGTTTGAATCCCAAAGTTAATGAAATAAATAGTCGATCGATGATGATCATGATGTGTATTATGTCCTTTTTGTATACTTTGTTCTAACTTGTTTAAAGGTTAGTTTGTTGGGTGATAATGTATTAACTTATTTTATGCTATCCTTACCTGTCATTCACAGACAAATGATCCAAGTGGGGGATAATTGAAACACCTAGGCTTTGAACAATGAGAAAAATTTCCTCATTTGATGTCACTTGGCGAGGTACGACTAGGGGCATGAGTCGTACCCCTTGGATATGAGTCATATCCTCCTTCCCCACCACTCTCATACCCTAGGCAGTATGGTGAGGGTTACTTACTCTCCTAGGTACGAGTGAGCCACCCACCAATCATACCTAAGTGTACAATTCATAACAACCCAACCGTATAGAGTGTGTCTTGATCTAAAAATGGATTATTTTTGGTACGGGTGGAGTTTACGAGTTAGGGAATAAGTCCTACCCTTTGGATATGACTCAAAGGTAGGTAGTCATACCCTAACTAGTATGGATAACCTAGAAGAAGCCTAGGTGATGAGTGGTGATTGTACCACTCATTCGTACTCAATATCCTTCACATTACCTTGTTCTGGATGAATAAATGAGACATAATTGAGATTAAATGCACTAATATCAACTCTTTGAAGGCATAGAGTTAAGGGGATAGAAAGATGTGGATTGGATCTTAAAATGATCAAAAAGGGGAGCAATAAAGTGTAGATGAAGACATGGATCAGAAGGGCCTCAGTTACTGCGGTAGTGGTCTGCTGAACGTGATTGCGACAGTCAAACAAGGTCAATCAACCATGGTCGCGGTCAATCTGGTGCGATCGCAGCTTAGCGGAAGAGTTCTGCCCAAGGGAAAATTAGGAAATGCATATGGCTGATCCTAATTTTGACAAAAAGACTAAAACCCTAGAATTATTGAGTATATTCCATCTTCCCCATTTTTTAGGTTTAGTTCTTGAGTTCATAGCCTCCATACTTGGAGAAGAAAATATTATATAAATTTTGGGTGAAGAATACATTGGAGACCTTCTAAGTAGAGGAATAGCTCTCTTCCATTGTTTATTTGTGGGAGTGCAAAGTTTGAAAATCATTTACTTAATCTTCAACAAGTTATTTCAATAGAGATTATGGGTATATCTATGCTTATTTATCTTAGTGTAGCTATCTCTCCCTCTTAGAGTTATGTGTGAATAGGGATTAATGTGTGTGTGGGTTATTATTGTTAGCCTCTACTTGGTAGTTCATTTTTACGGGTTTTATTATTGCTATGCTCACTTGGTTGGGATTTGTAGGTGAAATCCCCAAATACCCATATTGGTTTGATGAGTGAAATCTCCAAACGCTAGAAATCTCAAGGCCATCTTTGAAAGAATGATTTTGAGTGAACTTTAGGAATTTACATCATATTGAAAAAGGGATGTGGATACCAAAGCAATGATAGACAATTATGTGTGTAGTTTGCTGAATTTTCACTATCTTAGACATATGGGTGATTGTGAAATTAAGTAAACCATGGGTATTATTCTAGAAATAGCGATGCCTAAATTAAGGTTTGGTTACCAAATGTTAAACACACTCGTTAGGTATTCGAAAGAATAAGTGGGTGAAAGTTTGATGTTTTGTTGAAAGACTAGCATCAATCGAACCTACCCATATGTGATATACTAAATTGATGCTGATTACTAACACCCACATGCCATTCCCTTAGTAACACATAATCCCAAGATCCGTGCATAATTCTTAGATCTCTATTATTCACAGCCCCAAATTTATACTAGAAAAACCCAAAAAGAAATATTAGTGTAGGTACTTATCTCCCACATTTTTATCTTCTTGTAATATTGGTTTTAATTTGACTTGTATCTAGTATTTTGAATTAACTTGATTTCCACTCACATGGTTCCTCATGGATTCGACCCCGACTCCAAAGTTGGGTAAATATATTGAGGATGACCGCCTTGCACTTAAATTGACGTGTAAGTTGAGCATTATCAAAAATGGTGTCGTTGCGAGGAACAATTTGGCATATTAAGTTAGTTTAGAATTCTAACTTGTTTGAATTAAAGCTTATATATATTTGTTTGTGATTTTGTTTTGTAGGTAGATTTTTATTTTACTTTTCTCTATGCCATCTTCTAACAGGTATGATGTCGGTAGTTGGAAATCCTATCGTGATGACCCATGTCTATTTTATGACAGACTACACTTTAGGAGAGATTGTAGCTATGCACGTGGAGAGAGATGGACCCACCATCTCGATCCTACAAGGAGTATAGGTGTCCTTTGTATAGTGGTTGAGATGGACAGTGGGATGACCGTCCAAATGCCCCATCCCCCTATTATGCAAGTTGGGTTGCTAGTTCTTTTTATGATCTTGATTGGTCCTATGATAAGAAAAAGAAAGAGCAACATACTGAGTCCAATAGCTATGACACAAGGTTAATAGCTATTTTGGATAGGGTAAATTCAAAATGGGAAATATAAAAACATGCAACAAGAGGCATAAGGATAGAAAAGTGTCAAGATGGAGGAAATAGGCGAAAAAAAGTTTGAAACTACCACTACCTTTCCCATCTCCCAAGACAAGGTTTATCAAGGAGAGAAACCAAGATATGATGATGAGCTTGGTAGTGAAGACTCCTTGGTGACTTCTACATCAACCGAACCTTATGAGGAAGAAGAAGACAAAATAAAATAAATGATACTAGAGTCAAAAGAAGAATCAAGCGAAATCTCTTACTATGACTCTAGTTCATTTCGAGAAGAAGTTGTTATAGAGGGGGCTATTAGAAATTAGGGGTTAGACTTCAGTCAACCCACTTTTCAAAATTATGCCTCGAGGATATGGTGAGAATCCATCAACAGAGACAAATAAGGGATTGTGGGGAGACAAAGTACGATTCCTACTTTTTGAATTTTGACATTCCAAAGGAGTATATGGAACCCCATCCATCAATGGTCAAGGAACTCAACGCCCGATATACAACTAGTGGCCTATTAATATTCTCACTTTTACCTAAGGAACCAATTTGTAAGTTTGATGTAAAGTTGGGTAAAATATTCAAATCTCCAAAATAGAGAGATTGAAGATTGCTTGCCATGTTCTCATATCTTCTAGGTTTCACCTTGGAAGATTTGAATCTTCTATCGCTCTACCGCTTGTTGCATATGAATGGAAGTTTGAGCGAAGATTCAAATCTTCTAACTGGAAGCACAAAAGGAAGTGGTGGAGGCGTCGCACTACGATGTTAAATTAAGCGCTTGATAGGAGGCACCCTATCATGTCATAGAATGTGGCTCGTATCCTTTTGTTTATTCATGATAGAGTAGAATTTTATTTTTCTTTTCGTGCTTGCATAATCCATGAAGTATTGGTACTAGGAGGAATGTTGATTGAACTTGAAAAGATAAATGTATGAAGTTGGCATGTTAGGATCAAATAGTGGACTGAAGGAGACCTGATTTTGGTCTCAGTTATATCGACCGCGGTCCATGCCACTGCAATTGAGCGGGGTCGCATAACCATGATCACAAAACTAGGACCGTGATCAAGTTCATATCAGATTAAAAAGCCTATCCGAATGCCATTTCCCACATGCCTCTTCTTTAAATTTACTCAAATTCTCTCCAAATTTTTTCTTTGTGTGGAGTATCAAAGTGTCATATCGACCTATTTGCATGGTCAATCTCGATATGTCTCTTAATTTCCTCGTTCTTAATGTTATTACATGCTTAGAGCCTATAGTTTAGGTAAAGGCCTAAAATATTGTTTTCAATACTAAATGCATGTTTGATTGTGATTGTTCTATGGTTAGCTATTGAAGTTAGTGTACACACTAATGGAGAAGTCTTAAGTACCCAGAATTAGGGCTAAATGAATGATTAAATAGATGTGCGCACCATGTTTTCGATGTAATGTCCCAATGAGTGAAATGTAAATTCTTTCAAGTCTGGGACTGAAATCATACATTCTAGGCTTAAAATTTTCTATTTATTATGTTGAGATGCCAAGTTGAAACAAAAAATTAGGGTGAAAATTTTTTTGAGCATTGTGCAGAATTTGTCGACTAAGGTCTCAAGTATTGCAATAGCAGTCCCGATGACCTTACGGTCAATGCTCTACGATCTCCATACCAGAGGGTAGCATCCGCAGAAATCAAAACTTTTGCAAATCCATTTTTGCCCCCAAAACCCTCGATAACACTTCCACATGAGCTTATATGTTTGATCTAGCATGTTCTTGGTATTATAATGCTAATGATTTGTTAAGTTGCATTTCTTACAAGTTCTAAACCTCAAAGATGGGAGATTTTGACAACACTAGGTTCATGGATACACAATGCCAACACCTCTACTATGCAGATTTCCATAAGACTAAGTTACTCCCTTAAAGGGGTAATAGCCTAGACAAGGTAGAGGAGAAACTCCCAGAATTCAATGCTCGACTAACTGCGACCAGGTGGATATGCTTTGCCCCGGACCCCTTCCATGCATATGAGCACTGGTTACGTGAGCTCGACACGAACCTTAGCATAGTTTTACTCACAAAACCAGTAATAATGATTTGAGGTAAGCAAGTGAACTTCAGAATGGGGCAGATCAACAAGGTGTTTGGGCTGCCAAATATAGACATGGTGCACTTCCAAGCAAGATCATATGAGACAGGGACCTGGATGGAAAATATTCTATGTGCTAGAAAAATAGTTCCCTGGGCCATCAATAAGAGATGTATTTTGATTAATGACTTTACGGAAAAGGCCAAGATTTGGATGAACATCATATGCAGACTAGTATTTCCATGCACCCATATGATCGTTGTCATAGATTTGTGAGCTTGGATGGTGGCCTACATCCTATTTGGCATCCCTCTTAATATGGGTGATATTGTTTATTCAGAGTGGCAATATTTCCAAAATCATAGAGGTATGGACTTCTTTTCCCTTCCCTTATCACTGAGTTTGCAAGAGCGCAAAAGTGGAGGAGTACACTGCAGATACTTGGGTGCACCCTAGTCCCCGCATCTTCCTACTCAAATTCAGGGGTGAGAGTGCCCCAGGACAGAGCAAGAAGAGGAAGTGGACTCTCGCAAATCTACCCAGGAGGACACAGAAACTTATAGACCTTCATCAGTCAGCCCCCTCAATGACGTATTAGATCAGATGCGGGCAGTTAGGGAGTTATTGTTGATATTCCCTTAGGGATCTAGAGAGACCTCCATTGCTCTCCACTCATATGCAACCCAATCAGACTATGAGAAATATAATGAAGAGCAGAAGAAGTAGCAAGCCACTATTGCCAAGTTGGAGAGGGCCTACTCAGCTTTAGCCGGAGCACACATGGACCTCAAAGACTCTTATGTAGAGATGGTGAAGAAAGACAGAAAAAGAGATAGCTTTTCAAGAATTTTGGGGAAAAGGTAAAGGGCATCTTTAAGGTTCTCAAGCCCAATTATCAACTACCTTCACCGAGGTTAGACAGTGAAGATGAGGCCACTGAAGATTGGTATGCTGATGATGTTGATGATGCTGATGGTGATGGTGTAGAGTTAGCAAGATATGATAGCTCTTGATGCAGATACAGGGAGACCCTTTTTACTCTTGCTATATTGCACATGCAGTAAGGACACTGTATTTCTTTTAGTTGGGGGTTCCCCTAGATTTGTAGTGTTCGGATTGATGCTGGATGTTTTATGCTATTTTGGGTTACATTCTAGATACTATTGTTGGGTACCCTGATGGTGCCCACACTTTATGGATTATAATGTTTTTCTTTTAATTTTAGTTTTTCGTTTTACTCTACTTTCATTTAGATATTAGTGATGCATGACAATCTTAGCCCTATAATAGATTGAGTGACGAAAATCTTAAGGGTAAAGTGTCGTGTTTTGGGTTTTGAGACATAGGTGAAGAGTAATTTTGAGTACCCATGGCATAAATGTCATGAATGCAATGGAATTCTGAGTACCTGTGCCATTGTAAATTGTAAATTTTGGATCACGGAATACACCACTGGCAAAGTCTGAGTAGCCATATGGGTAGTTTGCCCATTTTGAGCAAAAAAGTAAGACTAAGGCTTTGGCTGTAACCATAAGTTAGAAAATTATATGTGGTGCTAATGAAAAATAGGAACCCCCCTCTGTCCAAAATTTTTGAAAATCAAGGGCATGGACATGAGCAATATAGCAAATTGTGTATGGTGCTAATGAAAAATAGGAACCCTTCTCTGTCCAAAATTTTTGAAAATCAAGGGCATGGATATGAGCAATCTTGTAACAAAACTTTTTCTTTTTTTTGTGGCTCCATAAGTTTTTGACTTGTGAATTGAAATATATACTCCAAATTTGTCTCTAGCAAAAGGGACATTTGAGCTTCCTTGGCAAATTTTGCATGCCATGAGTGGTAAGTTATTTGAATTCATCTCTTGTATACTTTTCTTGTAAAAACTTGCCCCGTTAGTCTTTCAAAGATAATTTTGATTGTATGTGATTGGAGAAATGACCTTAGTCCTTCTTTGTGACCTTAGAAGCCACTTTATTCTAAAAATACTACTCGTGCTTGAATGAAATCCCTAGTTACCCATTTTGAGCTTTTGGACATTCTTTGGAAAATAATTTACAAGTCTTGGACCATTCCTTTTATCCCTCTTTTGAACCATACCATCCTTGAAGTTTGAAAATGCAACTTGAGGCTAAAATCCTAAGTTAGGGGTGGTGAAAGTTGATGGAAAAAAGTTTACAGCCATGAAGTGTTAGTTAAATACCAAATATGCCAAAACTGTTGAATATAAAGGAATAAAAAAAGAAAGGATCCAATAAAGGAAAGAATTGCATGTAAATTGCTAAAAAGGAAATAGAAATAAAAATGGGTGAACAAAGGAAGCAAATAGTAGGCATGCTAAAAGAGACAAAACAAAGAGGAGTGGCCTATAGTCAAAAAAAAAGATTGAATAATGTGACGTAAATGTTCAAGGAAGGTAGTAGCCATGTTGTTTTCCAAATGATATCTTACCCTAATCCAAACCTGCGTTACAAGCTTAGAAAGTCCTTTGATATCTCCAACCATTTACTTTCTTTGTAGTGACGATTGAAAATAGGGGCAAGCCTATGGTATGACACTTGTTGCAAACAGATTTCTTTTGTGAAGGAGAGAGCTTTTACACTTAAAATTCCTTGTTGCATAGTTGGTAGATTGGTGTGTGGAATTCTTTTTGTTATGAGATTGGCATGTGAAACAAATTGAGGAGGGTAATTTTTTCACCTTCCTTGCAATGAGGCAAAGAGAGTATTGCTTAGTTGTGGTCAAGAGGGAGTCACTTCTAGAATATTGGATTTTGTTTCTTGGATGCTTTTTAAAGTTTTATGCATCCTTAGATATTGATATTTTATAAAGAGGGGTGTAGTGAAACTAGCCTAGCACATGTGCAATGAGCTACTTATGGTGATCACTAAAGTTGAGGTCATTGTGTTCCTTAAGGAATAAAGTTTGGGCATAGATATTGTGTCTCATAGTAGGAGATAGTGTTTCTTGAGGACAAGCAATGGCTTTTAGTTAGGGGTGTTGATAAGTGGTGATATTACCTCTCATTTTCACTCAATATTCGTGTATATTACCTTATTTTAATGAATAAATAAGACACAATTGTGATTAAATACACTAATATCCACTCTTTGCTGGCATAGAGTTGAGGGGATAGAAAAATGTGGATTAGAGCTTAAAATAATCAAAAAGGAGAGAAAGAAAGTACAGTTGAAGGCCTAGAGTTGAAGGCCCACATTACCGCGGTCGTGGTCTGCTGACCGAGTTCATGACAGTCAAGTAGGATGAATCACCCATCGTCGTGTAAGTCTATCACAGTTGTGGAGGCTGCGGTCACGGTCAAGCTGGTGCAATCACGGCTTAGCGGAAGAGTTCAGCCCAAGAAAAAATCTAAAAACTCACGTGGCTGATTAATTTTGACAAAAAGACTAAAACCTTAGAATTATGGAGGATAATCCATCTTCCGCATTTTTTAGGTTTAGTTCTTGAGTTCATAGCCTTCATACTTGAAGAAGAAAATATGGTATAAATTTTGGGTGAAGAATACATTGGAGATCTTTTGCGTGGAGGAATAACTCACTTCCATTGTAGATTTGTGGTAGTGTAAAGTTTGACGTAACATCACTTAATCTTTAAAAAATCATTTCAATGGTGATTATGGATATATCTATGCTTATTTATCTTATGTGTAGCTAGATCTCCCTATTGGGGTTATGTGTGAATAGGGGTTAAAGTGTGTATTAGTTATTATTATTATCCTCTAGTTGGTAGTTCACTTTTTTGAGTTTTATCTTTGCTATGCTCACTTGGTTGGGATTTGTGGGTGAAAGCCCCAAATACCCATATGGTTTTGATGAGTGAAATATCCATACACTATAAATCTCAAGGCCATCTTTGAAAGAAGGGTTTTGAGTGAACTTTAGGAATTTACATCATCCTTGAAAGAGGGATATGGAGACCAAAGCAATGATAGACAATTATGTATGTAGTTTGGTGAATTTTCACTATCTTAGACATAAGGGTGATTGTAAAGTAAACTATACCATGGGTATTATCCTAGAAATAAGGATGCCTAAATTGAGATTTGGTTACCAAATGTTAAACACACTCGTTAGGTATTCGAAAGAATCAATAGGTGAAAGTTTGGTGTTTTGTTGAAATACTAACATCAAAATCTATAACCGAACCTACCCATACGTGATCTACTAAATTGATGTTGATTACTAACACCCACATGTCATTCCCTTAATAACACATAATCCCAAGATCTGTGCATAATTGTTAAATCTCTAATTATTCATAACCCTAAATTTATACTAGAAAAAACCAATAAGAAACATTAGTGTAGATACCAATCTCCCCCATTTTTATCTACTTATAATATTGGTTTGAATTTAACCTGTATCGAATATTTTGAATTAACTTGATTATCACTCATATTGTTCCTTATGGATTTGACCACGACTCTAAAGTTGGGTAAATATATTGACGACAACTGCCTTGAACATAAATTGACATGTAAGTTGAGCGTTATCACTAGGGTACAAATTAGGGTACCACTCGTACCTTAGGGTACGGTTCCTCTAAGTGAGTCGTACCCAAGGACTGGCTAATTTTCCATATTTTAGTTGAGGACCTTATGGTCATTTTACACACCCAAAAACCTAAGTTCCCTTAATATATAAGTATTTTTAGCCTCCTAAACATACATTTTTGAGGGATCAAACATCCAAAATACTCTCTCTAACTAATTTTGGTGAATTGGAGGCTAGGGTTTCAAGGGTGTTCATCTTGGGGCAAGAGGAGTCAAGTCTTTCGTATTGAATCATCTTGTTTAAGGCATGTAACTCTTTCCCTTGCTAAATAACTCAAAATCCATGTATTTCACACTTGGATTAGTAAGTGTACATGGTGATTTTGAAATCAAATGAAAAGGGTTTTTGTAACCAATAATGAATAATGTTTGTTCTTGCTTGAGCTTATGATCATACATGTTATTAGTAATGTCTTACATGTGTGGGTACTTGTTGTATATGGTATAACATATAGGTCTTGAATAACCCTAATAATGATGAATTCCACCATGAATTTGGTCTTGATAAAGGTATGCACATAAGGTGTTTGTGAAAATGTCTAAATGAATTGTCTGGTCATATGTTAATGGTGTGTTGACCTATGGTATTGGTCTAGTTAATATAAATAATATTATATATTATTGTAATGCATGTGATTACTTAGTAAATGATTGGTAAAGGCCTTGTTGACCATGTATTGAGTCATGATGAATGTGAACGCTTGGTAAATGGTTGGTAAGAACCTTGTTAATCATGTAATGGATTTATTTATGACTTCAGCTGGTGCAATGACCCAATAAGTATGAATGGTTGATAAATGGTATTGTAACTATATTTTTAGCCATGTAATTAGTTAAATTATGACTATGTTATTTTGATGGATAAGAAAGGGGTCCAATCCCCTAAACATGAACTTGAATTATGTGAAGAACTAAAGTGTGGTATAGAAATACTAATGAAGAATGATTGGTTTGGTAGGTTTCTTGATGACAACCAAGTGAATTGAATGATTATTTTACTTAATGAATTGGCCTATTAAAGTGCTCAATTGATAAATGTCCTCATGAAGACCTTATGGTCTTATGTGGCTGTGTTTTGGATAAATAGTTCAAGTCCTTAAGAGTTAAAATGAATTGTATGGATGTTAAGGGATAAACTAAAGGGGTTAAGATCTCAATTTTGACTAGCAATGGTAATGAAATGGCTTGTGGTTAGAGTCCTTCGCCCAATAAAATGCCTTGTGGTTGGAGTCCCTCGCCCAATAAACTGACTTGAGGTTAGAGTCCCTCAACCAATGAAGTGTCTTGTGTTTAGATTCCCTCGCCCAATGCAATGGCTTGTGGTTAGATTCACTTATCCAATGAAATGGATTTTGGTTAGAGTCCCTCTCCCAATCAAATGGCTTGTGGTTAGAGTCCCTCACCCAATGAAATAGCTTATGGTTAGAGTCCCTTGCCTAATAAAATGGCTGGTGATTACAGTCTCTTGCTCAATGAAATGACTTATGGTTAGAGTCCCTCTTCCAATGAAATGCATTGTGGTTAGAGTCCTTCTCCCAATCAAATGGCTTGTGGTTAGAGTCCCTCGCCCAATGAAATATCTTGTGGTTAGAGTCCCTCGCCCAATGAAATGGCTTATTTTTAAATTCTCTTGCCAAATGAATTTAGTTGAATTGGTTAAGTTGGTTTGAGGTTCATATCCCCTTCACTAATGTAATGGAGAAGTTTAAGGTTCTAAAATTAGTAGGATGGAAATTTGAAAGTCCTTTACTCCATGTCTCATGAATGAATGCTTTAAGAATGATTGTTATGACTCTTTCCATGACTTGGCATGCTATATATATAAACATATGTATATGTCTCTTCATATATTCCTATATTAAAGTAAATGTGATTGCATATGATTGTTTGACTTGGATTGAAAAAATGTGCTATTTTATCCTTACCATCGAGATACATGCTAGCACTTCAACCACTAACCATCTCTGGACGTTATGTACCCACACAACATAGGGGTCGGAGCTTCGTCTTCCTCTTCTACACAGTGAACAGGTGTACGAACAATTCAGGCGTTGATATTAAAGGGGTGAGCTTCCATTCTCTGGAGGGCGTAGATTTCATAGTCTCTTATTTTAAGTCATAGACTTGTATAGACTTCGTATCTGTCTATTTTCGAGGGCATGCCCTGACATATTGTTGACATTGATTTGGTAGAGTCTTTCTGGATGACTGTGGACTTGGATATATTGTCTATATTGTTTTCATTAATAAAGTGTTAGATATTTTCTAAGTATAGACTATTAGTTTTGTTTTCCGCTACTTGATACTTAGTCGGAGTTCATCCAACACTTACGAATTGAATAGATGGTTAGGTTGGGTTAAAGGGGCAATCTCTGGTATAAGTTGGGCTTGAGATGCCCACACGACAAGTTCTAGTTTCAAGCCGTGTCAATTAAAGGGTTTTATGAATAAATTGGAGAATTAAACAAGGAATTAGATGGATATTTACAATTTTTACGATGAGGTAATAATTATTTCGAGCTGACCAATACCCCACAATCACCCATAGATTAGTTTCCTAATTTCCCACACTCTCTAGAGATTTTTGGATCTTGAGACTTGTAATAAATTAGATAAAATCAGGTAAAAGGTTAAATTTAATGCCATCCAAGGTGTTGCTTAAGCGGTAACCGCTAAAGCGGTACCCGACCTGGGTCACCCTTCACTAAAGAGAGCAAGGTATCGCTTAAGTGACACTCAGTCTAGTGTTAAAGGTCCCACAAATGAGACCTTCCCTGGACCCGCTGCAACTATTAAAGCGACCAATTGGGTGCTTAAGCAACCTCAACTAAAGCGTCCAAAGGTCCACTTTAAAAGATACATCAGCTGAAACATGAAATTTTCCAAGTTTTTACCAACCCTTTGAGATTCATTAGAATCTCGTAAATGCAAACAAATGATGCTACCCTATAAAATTCAAAATTTTGAACTCTCAATGGCACCATCAAATTTCCATTCAAAGTCGTTTTGATGAAATGTGGTCCCCACACTCAAAGGCCACTTTTACCGAATTTCGACCTATAGGCTAAAATGAGTCTGAAAGTCTTGGGACCCAAACCAATGCTCCCTTAGCCTAAAATCAATGTTTTGGGGCTAATGGAACTTTCAGAATTGACATAAGAGGTCGTTAGCCTAGAGCTTTTGCTTGATAGCCAATTCTTACGAGTCAAGACTTTAAAATAGGGAATTGGATCTAAGAACCAAGTGAACTACTCGGTAATTGAACTGTCAACTCCATCAAGTCACAAATGACATGGGGTAGCTATTGGAAAGATCTAAATGGAAAAAATTTGCGAAAAGGCAAAAAATAACCTAGAAGGTCATTACACCATTCCACGACTTACTAAAGAAAGCATTACCAATCCATACTTATTAAATCCAAATACTTATTTTAAGAGCACACATTTAAACCTAAGGAGTATAAACTCTAGTTCAACGTTCATACGTTTATTCACTAATCCCATACTCCTTTATTTATTCCAAAATTAGGGATTCCGCTAATATCTAGCAACGCCTACATTTATGTAATTACTAAGTTCCAGGCCTACTCTATTAACCTATCATTCAGATCTATAATTAGACTTACAATCTAGCTTTAGTCATACACCTTTATACCTTTTACTTCCTAACCATTATCCTAATATGACCTTAGGCTTTTAAGTTAGTCATTGACTACTTATAGTATCCAAAATCTTAAGAAAGATAATCCCATGTTCCAACCATACACAAGTTCACCCTTTTTATGATAATTAGGCTAAATAACTAAATTTTGAGCTCACACAATCTCATTGTCATTTATGTTCACATAATTCACATTACAATCAACTATAGAGTCAAAGAAACATAAAATAATCCATCTAGGATTCATACGTTGAAGTTTCAATATACAATTAGGCCTTTATTACATTAAATTTATATTCTATCCACCCAAAATCCATCCCCATGGGCCTAAGCATGATTTTGCCCATCAAATCTATACTATGGATACGATTACTAACCACAGTCTACTACTTATAAACTATAACCTACCTAGGTTCCAAAATGCTACAACAAGTAAGTTATGTCGTGGATGGTCTTTCTTCTTCTCCATATTTTTTAAGGATACTAATCTAATAAACAAAAACTTTAAGAGTAATTAATAAAATACTCTTCAAACAACTACTTTGGGAATTCAATCCTACTAGTTTGGTCCTTATTTATGATCTATGAAATTACACAAGGGTCAATTAGTAATCAAAATAATTCCTTTAAGCTCAACCCAACTCCACTAGGGGAGTTTTCATTCTAAATCTTCAACTTTATTGAACTTAAGATCTCCATCTATCAATTTTCATATTTTAGAAACACTAATTCATACTAGGGATTGTAAATTAACAATTTAGAAGTGACTCTAGGTGATATTAACCCAACCCACAGGCTTTTCTCAAGAATATCATGAACTTAGGGTTCAAATAATCAAGAACTTCACCATTTAAGGTTGTTCTAATGTTTTTTGGATGATAAAGAATTTGAAAATAAAGAAGATGGCAGAAGAAACTTACCTCAACAAAGAATCTTCACCCATAAAAAGAGAAAATCTCCCCTCTAGGTATTAGGACTGAAAATTTAGGGTTTGGGGGCTGAAACCAATAAAAATGAGTTATAAATGGTTATTCACGCTACTATAGCAGCTTGATCCATTATAGTGTCTTGACTCACTATAGCTCCCCTACCTGTTATGGTGCCCTTAGCTTTCTCAGCTCAAACTGTCTTCAGTAAAATGGTCATAAGTGTTTACTCAGAAATTGGATTTTACAATTAGATAGTTGTATTGGAAAGAAGACTCATAGATCTTTAATTTGGCGGGTATTAGCGCCCCTAAACCCTTATATTCTAGGATTTATACTCGTTTAAGTTAGTCCGATTTAAAACTTAATCCAAAACAATATCGGTAAGGGTACTTTCAACTTTACTTTGGGCTAGGAGTAATGTATGACCTTAGTACATATAAAATACACTCCCATGATAAATAATTGATCCTAACTCGTGTGAAATACGAGATTCGTATATTTTTTATTGTAGATATTTTTTGTAATGATGGAATAAGTCATTACATTGAGTCTCATGCCAAGTCTATCTATGAATGACTGAGGGGCTACAACTTAGCAGGTCTTCTATTCTTGTGTCCCTCTTTGAGACTTGAACCACGCTTGATCATTTTTGGTCAATTTATTTTTAAAATCCTAACAAGTCAACTCGACCTATACGGACTTAATAAAAACCCAAATCATATTTTTCCTCATTCCTCACTCTAATTTATTTTTCACACCACAATCCTCCTAAGTCGCTCATGCAATACATACTAGATATTCTTAATATTCATCACTTTTCACTCTATTAACCATTAACATGTAAGATTTCATTGCTTTGTAACTTGTTATTTTTAATTTTCATCATGATCTCTTCACACAACCCATCCCAACCCTAGGTTGAATTTTTTATCAAAAAAGAAATGGTCAAGATTTGAATGTGATTTGTGTTAGGTGAAATACAAAATTTGAATTGTGGGAGTGTTGAATTATGCTTGAAACTATTTTTGTAATTGAAATATGGGGTTTGTGGGTTGTTTTTTATATTTGTAGAGGTTGAATATTGAGATTATTTTTGAATTTTGAATTAAGTTCTCATAAATTAACCATGAAACTGCCCTAGCACTTCTTCACACTCACACTTATGATAGGAAAAATTATTGAGGGATCATAGATTGATAATATTGAAATACTTGAAATGGGTAATTTGTTAGAATTAGTGTTGAACTAGGTTTAAATAATGTTATCAAGGTACAAAAGTGAAATAAATGAGGTATGGTTTTAAGAAAAGTGTCTGAATAAAGTGTAGAACAATATTGAGTAAATTGATATGATCAAGTAATAATGATACCTAGTCAATGGCTTGTAGGAGTAGGGAGGTTTGTGTACCCAAAAATGGATACTAGTGAAGTCATACTAGCAAATTAAGTATGGGGTCGTTCCAACCTCCTCCAAACCTAGTTTTCCTAGATAATTGGAACTTGAACTTTAGGCTATTTTTATATGTCTTGACATGAACCATGGAACTTAAACCAAGCAATAACATGGAAGTCTCTTCATCATATTAAGGCCAAAAGATGTCCCACAACAAACAAAGTTTATGTGTTGTACCAACGCCTGCTAAACCTTATGAGCCCATAATGAGGTTTAAAATATGATAAGACTTAAAAAGGATGGACAAAACTGCTTTAAATACCACGAATAGGATAAGTAATTCCTAATGATGAAATAATGGATAACGGCAAGTTAGTGCATATACTCTAGAGGTTGCACACTCCTGGAATAGACTACATCTTCAATGATCCTGGAGTGTGAAACTTGAACTTGGTAAGAGAATTGTACATTAATTGGAACCCCAAAACTCAAAGCAACAAAGTGATGATTTTGTCATGACCCAAACCCATCATGAGTAGAACTCGTACTAATCCCCTAGTGGGAGAACAATCCCTAGGAACCAAAAGTCATTCGTATTAAAACTATTAAAGATTGTCAAGAAGGGGATGCAACCCCAAAACTAAAAGAAATGTATAAGTATAGAATTAAGAACTTTCTCATAAAGGAAAGATCTCATGGTACCCCAAATATGTTGCTCACCCTAAAATATAAAATTAGCAGCTGGTATCACAAGTGAGGTTTCTCATGAGCCACTTGAATATTTGTTGCACTGATAAAAGTAAGAGCAAGTGTAGTATTAGCACATAAGAAATCAGTAGTGTATTGGTAGGTTAATTTGGCCAACCCAAGATGATAATATCAACACAACCAAATTATAGTACAATAAGTTAATCCATGCTCAAACAACATACACTTTGCATAACAAGCAATAATTAAGTAGTTTAATATTAAAACCAATAAGTTAACAAAATAACACCCAGTTACATTCATCCAAGACATGTAACAATTATCTAGCGTAAAAGATATTTCATGATTGAGTCATGAAACCGTCAAACTCACCTAACTCTCATACATACATGCTATGGATAAAATATCGACCTTCTAATCATGACCTATAAGAGACAATTTTTGTCTATGTACTAAATTCAAGATACAAGTGTCCGCCAACCTTGTTTCACCATTAACATGTTAGAATGTTTCAAATATCAAAAAACTCCACATTTTGCAATGAAGTAGGTCAAAATCATACAACAACATAAAGTCATTTTCATAGACCACACCAAACAACATGCACTAAAAAGCAACACTGCAAAATAGTTATCATACTCATATAGCACAAATTGTATTTAAAATATAATATCATCACTTACTTCCAACCAAGATTGCATAAATTTTTTAAATCGGAGTTTTGCTCATCCGTGCAATTTTCGCTTGTTCTTGGTCTAGAACATGCATATTAACACATGACTAATTAAATGACCTATCATGTTGGAAACTATAACTCACATCCAACCCTAGGGTCAAGTTCATGATCATTCCCTATTCAAGGACTTTTCTTAACACTACCAATTCCATAGATTAATTAGTGAATTAACAAAAGCCAAGGTTAAATTAACTGTTAATAATAAAAATACTAACTTATTCCATAATTTTCTCCCTTACATCAGAAAACTACTAAAATCGGTCGTACAATCCTCTTCAAATTTTGTAAATTAGCAATTCTAAGGCATAATTATCAATTTCAAGTTAACGGGGATGGATTTCCTACCTTTACAAAGCCAAACAAAGAAAATCTAGTGGAAATCACCTCAAAATGGTCCTCCTTTGACCCAAAATGAGTTTTAGCAATAAAAAAAACAAAGTATTTTTGGAAAATAATAAAATATATCTGTAGATTTTGCCGCTATAACAGTGCCCATCAGGTCTGACCATTGCTATAGCTAGAATTTCTCCGCTATAGCAACATGTCCTATAGGGTGTCGATGGGACAAAATTCCTAGGTTTACCTCAGAATCTTAATTTTTGCAACACACCGTAAATTTGGAATATTCAAAATAATACCCTTTACGCTAAGACCAATTTTGGGAGTTGTACTTACCCAAATTCAATAATGTAAATTTCTATGGGTTTCTTATCATCTTAGTTATCCTGAAATTATATAAAACACTACTAAACTTGCTCAAATTATTCCAGTGTTTCTCCAGACCATAATTCGCTCTTATTTCGCTCATAGCTAGTCTAACCGGGAATTTATAACTTCAAAACCAGTAGGAATTTTAACATGGGATTTTTAACAAAAGGTTCATACATAATGAAGAAAGTGATCATCATAGATTTGGGGGAAATTAGTCACTTCAACATCATAACTTTTAACAACTTCTTCATATATTGAATGTTGATCGTACACCATATCAGTCAATATGCCACTCGTTATGGATGAATAACAGTTCTGGGGGGTCATCATAAAGACAATGGTCACTACTTGACTTTTCAATTCAATAATTATATACTTGATTGATGAAGAAACTTTTGTCGAATTCCAAGGTCTCCCATATATATAAGATGAGCTTTAATTTTTAGTTACTATTTTTTTAATTTATTTTGATTAAAAAAAATTGTTAATAACATTTTTTACTAAGTGATTTTTTACAGGTACCTCGAGTTACTTCTGAAAGAAGACATTCGAATTAAAATTCCAAAATCTTTTGAATTAGTTATGGCACTTATATAAATATAC
Source organism: Capsicum annuum (assembly GCF_002878395.1). Lineage (NCBI taxonomy): Eukaryota > Viridiplantae > Streptophyta > Magnoliopsida > Solanales > Solanaceae > Capsicum > Capsicum annuum. The sequence continues at coordinate 102,182,441 of NC_061117.1, forward strand.
ATGTGTGTGTGTGTGTGCGCGCGCGTGCGCGTGCATGTGTATTTTTTTAATTTGTGATAAATGATAGGCAAATATTAGGTCATCTTTATTAATGTTTTATATTATTATTATACATTTTTATTTTTGTACAACTAATTTTTTACCTCTCCTCAATTGAAAAATAAGTTTGATCGAAAACCACCATTGTGGATTAAAGGAACCTAACCCATTTCTATTGAAATAACTTAAACCCGTGCCTAGAACTTAATTGGCTTCACATACAATTTTTTTTGTTAAAAAAATAATTTTCTAATTTTTCTAAAATTAGTTGGTGACTCTCTAATTTTTGTAAATAATTAATTAATTTTGTGTCCAAAGTTGTGGTGCTTATCAATCCACACTGTGAAAACAGGGATGCAACACACACGACAGAGAGAAACAAGATCATTAGGGTTCTTACTTTCTTATTTTTATAGTATTTAAATTTGTATGAATAATATAAAGTCTTGCTATTTTGATTAGAATATGAGTAGCTAAACACCCTTGTTCTGGAGTTATAACGAAAAGAATGATTGTTTAGTAGATTATTGGTTCGACAAAGTTTTCTTATCATATTAGTTGTTCTTGTGTTCTTTAAACACCTCAGATTTTAAGACAATGAATATTCAACACTTGGTATAGAAAAAAATTAGAAACCGAAGTCCCGGGTCTCTGTAAATGAGCTCACGAGTTGTGTACTAGTTTTACATCCATTAAAATATAAATGGAACCCACACCAATCCTACAAGTGAACCATAAATTAGTCCACAACTAGTAGAAACAAACCATAAGTCATGTACACACTTAGTAAACCAGTCCTAACTATTTTGATTCCCAGGTTACTAGTAGATGCAACACAAATGTGGAATGGAACCACGAGCCATAAATAAATCATGAAACTATATGTGAGAGTTGACAAAATACCTTAAAATCTCCAATCTCAGTATGGATAGTGGAATAGGTTAATGATCGGTGAGTTAAACCCTTGGAACTAAACTAAACAACAACATCATCAATAAAATACGTGTAGGGCCATAATTCGTGAAACTGGTCCATGAGTCATGGAGAGCTCGTAGAACCCTATCTTGAAATTTTTATCTACATTTAAAAAGGATATTTTTTTCTCTTTTCATTGTCCCAAATACCATATTTCATGATGTTTTGGCTACCAAAAGGTATTATTATAAAATACTTAAGTAAATTACTCTTTTTCTCTCTCAAATAAAAGTCAAGAACAAGTTCTAAGGAAAATCAAGCATCTAGGGTTCCTGTAGCAACAAGCTAGTCAAGTCGTATCTTCTAATGTAATTGTGTTCATCAGGTATGTAAGATTTTTGTAATTGATTCTTTTGTCGTCACACTAAAGTACTTTCAAGATGTATATGCAATTATTTCCAAAGCTAGGATTTATTCCCAAGCCACTAAAGTTGATTTCTATATTTACTTAAGTTGATTTCTAAGAAAGGAGTTCCTTGATCTTATGACTATAATATAGATTTCTTATTGATGCATCAAAACTCATACTATAAGATCCTTTATGACTTACAAAGTCTTGAAAATATATACTTCTAGATACAAGATCTTATATTAATGCAACCTAAACTGGGGCCTTGTCCTAATGGGCATCCCAAGTCCACCTAGGATCGGGGACTGCCTCCTTAACCCAACCCAACCACCTTATACAGCATTAAATGAGATGAATTTTGAGTATATAACAACATTGCGCAATGCTCTCATGATGACTTTGGGATTGGGTCACAACCATGACAAACCCAACCAAGTATGTCCATACCAAACCAAAGAGAATATCAAAATATAATATAAAATCAAATCCAAAATGTAATACGATGGAACAACCAACAATCTCATCCAGGGGTGTAAGCCCCAACATCTATCTCTATGCCAAGGACAACACCAATACCGATCCTGCCCATTCCAATCCCAAAAGTACCATAAAGCCTCTATCTAAAATAATACAAATACTCAGTTGGGACATGCCCCCAACCATGGCCAAAACCAATATCCAAAAAGAAAGTAAGAGTCTAAGAATGTCTAACATAAAATGATGCCTTCTGAAATAATGGAAGCTCACCACTTTAGTCCAATAAGTTGTCCCCGAATTAAGTACTATGAAGGAGGGGTCAAACGTTTGGTTCCTGGATAGCATGGGCATACAGCCGCCAGAGGACGGGTTAGTGGGTGAATACTAACATGAATCTCAGGATAAGAATAAAGTAATGTTTGTAACTAAAACCAAGTTAAAATCATCCAAAATATACAACCATACATGTATATATAGGTTTTGGGAAAGGGTCGGGTTTATCATGTCGTTTAAAACCTTAATCAGGGTTGTGTAGCTTAGCTGTCCTACCACCCACGGGCTATATGGGTTCATATCCCCCTTCTGAAAATGACCCGGTGCATATAGCTTCATGACCAGGCAATAACCCTGCGATGACTAGTACATCTCTCCAATATAAACGTAACACTCGCACGTGACCATCAATTACCCCTCATATCGGCAAATATGAGTTTTGGGTTTAGATCTATTCGAGATCACCACCTTCCACGGCTTAGCTTACACTTTCCATCATTAATGCCTAATTAAAACCAGTCCAAACAATCAATTATCCATTTATTAACCAATGCTATTTAATAAACCAGTGGTATCATCATACCACTATACTTGCAAGCATTATCCTTAGCCAAACTATTTAGATTAAGGGGATTCTAGGTGTCATTTTCGTTTACCCTATTAACCTGTTGGGATACTACCATGTTCTCTACAAGCATAATCAATTCACCTTTAACCTTTGTAAACCATTTAAACCATTTATAGTTTTATGCATAATCTGAAAACAAGCAAGAGTTCCATTTAAATGAGTCGATGCAATTAACATATCTTTATAAGCATTTAATCAAAAACCTTGGGAGCATAACATAACCAAAACCAAATTCCATTACCATTAAACTATTACCATGAAATTCCATTATCCAAAACCACCATTAATGCATAAAAAGCAGAATTAAAACCATAAGAAATCATAACCAAGCCTTTAACATCAAAACCCCAAGTCAATAGTTGAAAACCAAAATAATGCAAAAGTAAAACCATAAAATCAACCATAGAACCATACCTTTAATTGAAATCAAAAGCAGGGAAGAGAATCACGCCTTAAACCAGGAAGATTGATAGAAAGAATTCACCAAGACAAGCCCCAAAGAAATTCCTTAGTTAAAATCTTAGCTCTTTGCCCCAAAAGCTCTTGAGAGAATTATGATATGTTTTGAATGAAATTCTAAGTGTTTAAGAATAAAATAATAGGTTAAATAAACTCCTAGGTGTATTAGAAGTCGTTGGTCTTTATTAGGGTAAGTAGGGTAATATCTAGAATACCCCCCCTTAAATTCCATAAAAACCCAACACAGGGTCACGACTAACCTCTTTACAAGTCATAACCTAGCTTATGATTGACACATACCCAATCATAACCAAGCCTTAGCTATGGATCACACACTGTAAAGTATACGAATCATCCAATAAAGTCATAACCTAAGCATATAATATGTACCCATGATCCATATCCCTAGTAGAATCTAATACTAGGAAGTTCAAACACTGTCCACTTTATGAGTCGCCTATACGACTCGTTCCCATGCCTTCCGACTCATACCCTCAAGTTGTATCCATTCCAGTGTTTAAGACCATCTCACTAACTAACACTGGTCATCTTATGACAGGACTTCACCACTAATACCCCAGCTTATGGCTCATACCATTAGTTGTAGTGGGTTCGAAAAATGAGATTCCAGGAAATTTTCTAAGGGTCCAAACCTAGGATGCTTCAATCTTCCCCACTAGGAACATTTATCCCCAACTGATAGATAAGGTAGGGGTAACTACACACAGAGTCAATTTCATTATCAAACATCACTTTAACAAAGTTTGAAAATAAAGAGTCAAAGTTGTTAACCTTTACTTTAACAAACTCAAAAAATAAAGATGTGTTCAAGAACACATACCTTCCGTACGAATACCAGAAGCAAAAAACAGGAGTAGATACTTGGACCTCATGTCCTCTTCTACTTACCACATGGCCTCTTCCACCTAGTGGTTCTATCATAGAACCTTAACCAAAACCACATCCTTGGTCCGCAACCGACGAACTTGCCTATCCAATATCTCAACTGGTACTTCTTCATAAGATAGAGAATCTGAGATATCAACCCTTCCAAAGGAACAATCGAAGAAGGATCATCAACACACTTTCTCAACATAGAAACATGAAATACTAGATGAACCAAACTCAAGCTAGATGGAAACTCAAACTCAAATGCAATATTTCCCTCTCTCCATAAAATCTCATAAGGACCAATGTACTGAGGACTGAGCTTTTCCTTTTTTCCAAGCCTCACTACTTCTTTCATGGGAGACAACTTAAGGAAAACCTTATCCCCAACTGCAAACTCCAAGTTTTTATGCCTAATATCCGCATACGACTTTTTACGACTCTGGGCAGCCTTAGGCCTATCCCGAATCACCTTCACCTTTTCCATAGCATGATGAATCAAATCCAGATCAAACAAATTAGCCTAGCTGAGGTTAAACTAACCAATAGGCGATCAACATCTCCAACCATACAATGCCTCAAAAGGATCCATACCAATACTCTTATGATAGATATTATTTTAAGCAAACTCTACCAAAGGTAGATGCTCCATCCAACTGCCACCATAATCAATCATACAGGCTCGAAGAATGTCTTCCAATGTTTGAATAATTCTTTCTGCATGCCCATCCTACTGTCGGTTGAAATCCATACTCAGACTCACCTTAGTCACTAACCCTTTCTGTAAAGATAACCAGAATTGGGATATAAACTGCGTACCGTAATCAAAAATAATCAAAATAGGCACCCCATGTAGTTTCATAATCTCTTGAAGATAAAGTGTCGCATAATCCTCCACTGATAAGCTAGTCCACATACGCAAGAAATGCATAGACTTCGACATCTTATCCACTATGACCCTAATCAAATCAAATTAGTTTCGAGACCAAAGAAGAAAAGTTATAAAATCCATATTGATCTCCTCCCACTTCCATTCTGGAAACTTAATCTCTTGATACAAATCACCATGCCTTATGTGCTCAACCTTAACTTATTGACACACCATGCACTTGAACATAAAATCAACCATGTCCCGCTTTATGCCACTCCACCAATAGATCTCTTTGAGATTATGGTACATCTTAGTAGAACTATGATAAATAATATAGCACGACTCATGTGCTTCAGCCAAGATCCTTTTCTGCAAACCGTCTACATCAGGAATATACAACCTCCCCTGGTATCGTAAAGTACCATCGCCATAAATCTCAAAATCCATCACCTTTTTCCTACTAACACTATCTTTCATTTTTATCAAGGTAGAATCCAACACTTGCTTCTCTTTGATCTCTGCACCAAGAGACGATCTAACCACTTTTTGCACCACCACACCACTATCCTTAGAGTCCAAGAGACAAACCTCAAGATTTGTCAAACGGTGAATATCCTTCACCAACTCCCACTTTCCTTCTTCCATATGAGCCAAACTATCCATGGGCAACCTGCTAAGAGCATCACAACTACGTTAGCTTTACTTAGGTGGTAGTGAAGATTCATATCATAGTCCTTGAAAAGCTCAAGCCATTTTCTTTGCCTGAGATTAAGCTCTTTCTGTGAGAGCACATACTGCAAACTCTTGTGATCAGAAAAGATATCCACATGGATCCCATACAAATAATGCTATCATATCTTCAAAGCAAACATAACCGCCAAAAGCTCTAAATCATGAGTAGGATAGTTCCCCTCATGAACCTTCAAATTCTTAGAAGCATAGACTATCACTTTCTTATGTTGCATCAACACGCAACCAAGACCAACCCGAGATGCATCACAATAAACCACAAACCCATTATTGCATCTGAACTTATCCTTCAACTTATCAAAACTCCCTTTACACACATCTGACCTAGAAAACTTAGCCTTCTTCTGAGTTAACTTAGTCAAAGGAGCAGTTATCGATAAGAAGAACTCCACAAAATTCCTATAATACCAGGTTAAACCAAAGAAGCTCTGAATATCAAATAGAGTCATAAGTCTAGGCCACTTCTTCATCACATCCACCTTCTGTGGATCCAAGATGATCTCTTCACTAGAAATGATATAACCCAAGAAAGTCACAACATTCAATCAAAACTCACATTTAGAGAACTTAGCAAACAATCATTGTTCCCTTAAGGCCTACAACACTACACGAAGATAATTAGCATGATCCACCTCACTCTTCAAATACACCTGAATATCATCAATAAACACAATTATGAAAAGATCCTAATACTGCTGAAACACTCTGTTCATCAAATCCATAAACATTGCCAGGGCATTTGTCAATCCAAATGACATCATCAAAAACTGACAATGCTCATACCGAGTGCGAAAAGCCATCTTAAGGATATCTACCTCCTTAATCTTCAACTGATGGTACCCAGAACGAAGATCTATCTTAGAGAAGAACTTCGCACATTGCAACTGTTCAAACAGATCATCTATCCAATGGAGAGGATATTTGTTATTGATCGTTACCTTATTCAATTGTCTGTAGTCGATGCATATACAAAGAGAACCATCTTTCTCATACATGAACAACACCGATGTACCCCATGGGGAAACATTTGAATGAATAAATCCTTTGTCTAAAAGTTCCTTAATTTTCTTCTTGAGTTACCTTAACTCAACCGGATACATTCTATACGGAGGAATAGAAATTAGATGAGTGTCTGGAAGCAAATCAATACCAAACTTTATTTCCCTTTCAGGAGGAACACCTGGAAGATCATCCAAAAAGACCTCTGGAAATGTATTAACTACAAAGACTGAAGACAAAGAAAGACCTTCTGAATTAAAATCTTTAACCCAGACTAAGTGATAAAGACAACTTTTAGAGACTTAATCTTCAGGATCTAAGATAAAAAATAAACTTCCCCCTAGGCTCTTCAGGATCTAAGATAAAAAATAAACTTCCCCCTAGGCTCTAAGGAACAACCTTTCAATTCTATTTTCGACTTACTGGGGAACCTAATGATGACCCTATGGGTTCGACAATCCAAATATGCATAACAAGAATGCAACCAATCTATGCCCAAGATACATCAAAATCTACCATACCCAACTCAAAAAGATCTATCAAAGTCTTCCTAGCACTCACAGATACCACACACCCCCTATAGACCCATTTAATAATAACCAGATCTCCTACCGAGGTAGAAATAGAAAATAGATCTAAAATAATCTTTGGATCAAAAACAAAAGACACAACTACATAAGGAGTCATATAGCAAAGACTAGAACCTGGGTCAAGCAAACAATACACATAACGAAAAAAAAGTTGTAACATACCAATAATAATATCAAGCGATGCCTCAGACTCCTAACAGGATGACAAATCATACAACCCATTCCAACCAACACTATAACTAGGAGTAGTAATAGAAGAAGATGCTACACCACCGGGTGTAAGAACAGAAGATGAAGCCACTAAAATCTTATTCGCCCCTATAGCAACCTTGTTAGATGAACAATCCCTGAGCTGATGGCCTACTTGGCCACACTTGAAGCACCTATCCCTACCTTCCTCATAGAATCCCTAATGAGGATTACCATAAAACCAATAAAGAGGACATGAAAAAATATACTTACCTTAGCTTACCTGAGACTGGGCTCCCTGTGCTCAAGAATTATCATCACCATAATGATGTGTATTGCCTGACTACTAGGATAAGGAGCACTAGAATTAGAGAAGAAACCAGAACTCCCCCATTTTTTTTTCATTTCCCACCATCTCTACCACCTTGAGACTATGCACCACCCTGATTAGAAAACCTACCCCACTTACCCTGCCTGTCTCCATATTCTGACTGCTTTCTCTTCTCATTCTCAACTTGCTGAATATGAATATTCATTCTTGACATGTCCATATCCCTCATAAGCAAAGCAGTCTTGCTCTCCAAACTCAGATCACTATTCAACCAAGAATCAAACATCCTCTTTCTCAACCTTATATCAGCCACCAAGTCAGGAGCATACCTCGACAATTAATGGAACTTTAAAGAATACTTTTTCACATACTTTTTCCCTTTCCTGAGGTTCACAAACTCTTCTATTTTAGCTTTCTTCAACTCTTAAGGAAAGAACCGATCCATGAAGGAATCAAAAAAGGCCTTCCATAAACTATCATTTTCTACATCACTCTTAATTTTGTCCCTCTCCTCATACAATAAATAAGCAACCTCTTTGAGTTGATAAGCTGCAAATTTTACTTCTTCCATATTAGTATCCCACGTTACCTAAAATATTTTCTCTATCTTATCAAGAAAGCCCTATGGTTCTTTCTCCATATTTACTCCCATAAAAGCCAGAGGACCCATCTTTATAAATTTTCCAAGCCTAGTGGCCTTAGCAGATATAATGCTAGCGGTACCTCACTCAGCTTGAGCAACAACTAGTTGAGCAATAGCATACATAGACTGACGAAACTTTATATTTTTCATGTTTTCTTGAGGGACCTAAGGATCTGTAGGAGGAATAGGAGAAATACCAGAACAATCAAGAATAGGACTATGAGATCAAAGACGTACTCCAGACATAGGAGGTACCCCTTGAGCATTATCCCCAGATAAGACGGATGAATTTCCTTGTGTTCCAAATCTAGGAGGCATAATCTACAAGATGAACAAATAAGGACTAGAGGAGATTCCAGGACTAAGAAGCCAAGTTTTAAGAAAGAATACCAAGAAATTGAAACATTCCTAAATTTCTTGTAGCCTCTCCTTTATGAGTGTGGTGCACTTCACACCAATAAAAGAAACTCTACTTGATACGACTTTATAGACTCCTAATTGAACATGAACCTAGCTTTGAGAAAAACTTAACATAGCCTAGACCGGGGCCTTGTAGTAATTGTCATCCCAAGTCAATCTAGGATCGGGGAACACTCCTTAAGCCAACCCAAACACCTTATACATCCTTAGATAAGCTAAATTTTGAGCATATAACAAGATTGGACAACACTCTCATGAAGACTTTGGGATAGGGTCACAACCATGACCGACCAAACCAAGTCTACCCATACAAAACCAACCACCCATAACATATAAAACCAAAGAGAATATCAAAACATAATAAGATAATCAAACCCAAAATATAATACGATTGAACAACCAAAAATCTTGTCTAAGGGTACAAACCCCAATATCCATATCGATGCCAAGGCCAACACCAATACTGATCCCACTCATTCCAACCCCCAGATGTACCATAAAGCCTCTATCCAAATAAATATAAATATCTGGTTGGGACATAGAAAAAACCAGCATCCAAAAAGAAAGTATGAGTCTAAGAATGTCCAATATAAAATGATACCTTTCAAAAAGATAGAAGCTCACCCCTTCAATCAAATAAGCTATCTCTAAATAAAGTACAATGAATAAGGAGTCAAACATTTGGTTCCTATATAGCAGGGGAAAATAGCTACCAGTAGACGGGTTAGTGGGTGAACACTAGCATGAATCTCGGGATAAGGATAAAGTAATGCCATTTACCAAAACTAAGTGGAACTATTTATTTCACACAACCATACATATATAAAAGTTCAAGAAAAAGGATTCAATTTATTATGCCATTTAAAACCTTAACCTGGGTTGTGTAGCTTAGCCATCCCACAACCTACGAGCCTATGGGTTTAGCTCTCCCTTCTAAAAAAGTCCCAATGCATGTAGCCACACGACTAAGAAATAACCCTGGGATGACTAGTACATCCCTTAAATATAAATATGACACTAGCACGTGGCCATCGAAACCCCCTCATATCAATAATTATGAGTTTTCGGTTTTGATCCCCCCCAGGATCGCCACCTTTAATAGCTTAGCTTACACTTTTTGCCATTAATGACCAATTAAAAACAAGTCCAAACAACCCAATTATACATTTATTAACCAAGGCTATTTAATAAACCAGTGGTATCATCATACCACCATACTTGCTAGCATTATCCTTAGCCAAACTATTTAGATTAAAGGTACACTAGGTGCCCTTTCTGTTTACCATATTAACCTCTTGGAAGATTACCATGTTCTCCACAAGCATAACCAATTAGTCTTTAACCTTTGTAAACTATTTAAACAATTTATAGTTTCATGCACAATTCAAAAACAAGCAAGAGTTCCATTTAAAAGAGTCAATGCAATAAAATTATCTTTATAAGAATTTAATCAAACACCTTAGGGGAATAACATAACCAAAACCAAATTCCATTACCATTAAACCATTACCATGCAATACTATTATCCAAAACCACCATTAATGCATAGTAATCATAATTAAAACAATAAGAAATCATGACCAAGCCTTTAACCTCAAAACCCCCAAATCAATAGTTGAAAACCAAAATTCTAAAAGAGTAAAACCATAAAATCAACCACATAACCATGCCTTTAATTAAAATCACAAGTAGTGAAGAGAATCATGCCTTGAACCAAGAATATTAATGGAAAAAATTCACCATGACAAGCCCCAAAAAAATCCCTTAGTTGAAACCCTAGCTCTTTGCTCCAAAAGCTCTTGAGAGAATTATGATATGTTTTGAAAGAGATTCTAAGTGTTTAAGAATTAAAAAAATAGGGTAAATAACCTCCTAGGGGTATTAGAAATCGTGGGTCCTTATTGGGGTAAGTAGGGAAATGTCTTGAATACCCCCACTTAAATCCCATAAAAACCTAATACAGGGTCATGACTGACCTCCTTACGAGTCGTAACCTAGCTTATGGTTGACAGCCACCCAATTGTAACCAAGCCTCAACCATGGATCACATAACGTCTAGTATACGAATTATCCAACTAAGTCTTAACCTCAATATATGATTCATACCCATAATCCGTATCCCTGCCAGAATATAACTCCTAGAAGATCAAACATTGTCTACCTTATGAGTCACCTATACAACTCGCACCTATGCCTTATGACTCATACCCTCAAGTTATATCTATTCTAGTGTCCAAGACAATCCCACCAACTAATAATGGTCAGCTTACGATAGGACTTCACCACTCGTACCTCTACTTATGACTCATACCATGAGTCGTAATGGGTTAAAAGAATAAGATTTTAGGAAATTTTATAAAGGTCCAAACCTGGGATGCTTCATATATATATGATATAAACATGAAATTGAGTAGAGGCTCATAAGAGTACAGTTTTACAAATATGTTGAGCACAATTCAAACAATTATTCAGCTAAGTTACATGATATGAATAAGAGCACTAATATGTCCTGTAAGGATTATTTAAAAATGAGAGGATACTGGCTCAGATAAATCAAGTTCCACAACTATGTTGCCACTATAGGTTTTCCCAAGGATTTATAATTTTTAATTTATATGGTTATGGTTTTGTACCTTGTCCAGTTAGAACAACCTTTCTATTGTAGGTGTATGATGGTAGGCATCATGAGCTCGGTTGGGCTTTGACAGCCATAAGAAACTCTATTTATGTTTAAACTTTTTGAAAATTACTATTTATATACTCATGAAATTTATACAAACTTTATCAATCATGGTTTTTACCTTAGGTTTTTAGTTATTTAAGACATATTTGGACTTTCTCATAACTTATATTTCACATCTTAGCTAATGTTTGGAGCTACTCTCTTATGTTTTTATGATCAGTTATTTAATTTATGATATATATATATATATACATCTAAACTAAATATAAATATATTTCATTGTATTTTCTATGTTTTGAACTATATTTTGTATATGATATAGATTCAGGTACTCGGCATTAAGGTTTGCTGCTAGAAGTTTGATACAACCTAACATTCAATTGATTGGTGAGTGCTCCTATCATCTCAGAGGCATGGAGTTGCTTTTAGGTTTTTTTAATTGGTTTAGACTTTTCATTTAATAAAGGTTGCAAAGTCTTTTATGGATTGACTCTTATGTTAGTAGCAACGGCTTCACTAGACTGATAATTATTTAGTAGTTGACTAACTTTAATTATCTCTAGTCATCTTTTAATAAAGATTTTATCTTTTCAAATTTAGCCATATAATTATTTGTGATTATTTTTCAATTTCATTATTTATAATATTTGATAGATATGCTATGCCCAGGGTCCTTTAAGACTACTAGTAAGCAACTAGTTATGGCTCATAGCTGGGGCGTACACTCAAGTCTTGGAAAACTTGGTATCAGAGTAGTAGGTCCAAGTGTCTTAACAATGGTATGGTTTAACATTTCTATGATTTAATAAACAAAGGTAGTTCCCCAATATTGGCATAATGTGTTACTTTACAAGCGTAGTTGGTTGTCAATATTAGCAATATATTCCTAAAAGTGTATTGTTGTTCATTTAATGAAAATGTGTAACAATTATCTTAATTGGGCTCTAATAAGGATTGTATAGCTAATTTAGGAAAGTGGAGCTCTGAGTGACTAATACAAGAAACCACATTTGCCGACACAGGGGTCAAAGTAACCAGGGAGGTTTGAGTTCCCCTTATTGTTATTTCATAATTAGTTAGGTTCGAGTGCCTTGTAAATTATTATATGATTGGGTGCTTAAGTCACCTTGGTATATGTTAGAGGGTTTGAGTCACCTATGTGCATATATATAAGATTATTCTCTAGTTCGTATAACTACACGCACTAGGGCCCAACTAGGGGTTGAGATTTGGGTCCCACATAGCCCATGGGTACTATTATATTATGGTTGAGCTACACAATCTTGGCTAAACTTTTGAACAGCATGTTAATCCATGTTCCCTATCTCAGGATGTGATATATATATATATATTCATTTGATTATGTGTGTTGGCTTTTAAATGATTTTAAACTATTGATCATTTCATTATGTTATCCTTATCCCGAGTTATATGTTAGCATTCACCCCGCTAACCGTCTTCGAATATTGTATCCCCACATGATGTAGGAATTGGTCATACTTTTGCTCTTGCTACTCAGTGACTAGGTGATTCAGGGACATCTTTTAAGTCAGACTGAAGTGGTGAGCTTCCATACTTTGGAGGACTCTATTTCATGTTATGAATTTTTTTTATGACTTTGCTATTCCTTGGGTCTTGGTTTTGGATATGGTCAGGGGCATGTCCCAACTGGATATTCATTGGTTTTGAATAGAGGCTTTGTCAGACTACTGTGGAATGGGCATTGTTTGTAGTGGTACTGGTATTGGTTGGTTACTTTGTTATGGACGTTTGATTTTGGTTATAGACTTATTATAATTTATTTAAATTTATAATATCTTATCTTTTTATATGTTTAGAATTCATCCGATCTTAAGAAGTGGTATGTTTGGTTTGGTTTGGTTAGATGAAAGGGGTGATCTCCAATTCACGGGGGACTTGAGATACCCATCACAACCAGGCACTGGTTTAGCTCATGACATTTTGGTAAAGGTTCTATAGAGGAACAAAAATCGTGAAGAAGTTACTTGGGAAGTCAAAGAGGACAAGAAGTCCAAGTACCCATTCTTGTTCCCCATTTTGAATAATTATGCTTTAAGGTATGGGTAATCTTAACATTTTTTTCTAACTTTATTAAAGGAAATTGTGATTTCCTTGACATATTTGTTTCTGTCTTTGTTAAAGGTAAGTGTGGGTGTGTTTCTTTGTTAAATTATGACAAATGATGCCTTGACCCATTATTCTAGGATAAATGATCCTAGGGAGGGGGTAATGAAACACCTCAGGTGTTGGTTTTTGAGAAATCTATGAGCTTTGAGCTCACTGCCCAGATAACAACTCTCCTTACAACTTGTAAGGTCTCCATACGAATCGTATAGAATCAAATCATAGGCCAACCAGTGTATGGATCAAACTTTCTTCTCTAACAACAACTAGACTCTATGAGTCATAGTGATTCTATACGAGTCATTATGTGCTAATCGTAGGGTGACTGGTGAGTTACCCAAATAGTTTTGTATTCGATACGACTTAGGCCCTATGATTCGTAGGGTCACTTGATGAGTTGTATGAGGTGATTCATAGGGGAAAATGAGTGTGTGTACCCTATAAATTGCCTTAACTATGACTCATGTTGATGATTTTTTATGTGACCTTACGAGTTGTAGAGTGACTCATAGTCACTGGCAATAATTTTTTAGCTTTTAATTAAAGGCACTTTGGACATTTTTCCTTTTACCCACTTCTGACCCATGACTATAAAAAACCTTTGGGGCATTATTTTCACCCTTTAGAAAATCAAAGAACATTTTCTTCTCCATCAAATTCGCTAAAGCAACAATGCTTAAGGTTTCCAAGGAGTGCATCAATTAGAGCTTCCAAGAGCAAATTCTCTCTATAATATACCAGGCATATGATTCTACCCCTATACTTATTTTACTTAATGCATGAAATTAAATGATTATGGATGTGCTTTTGAACATGGGTTTTAATGTGCTTGTGTTTGGACATAGTTCACCTTAAATTGATTTCCCCATGGATTATTATGTATTGTTTATGTTTTATTAATGATTTTGAACATATAGGGTGCATGGGTATGGTGATTAAACTAAGGGGTAAAGGTTTTCCCTAATTTGATGGTTTTACCTTGACATATGGCTTTGGAAATTTTAATACCCTCAACCCATTTGTGAAATCAATGTTGAATATGGTTTTGTCATATGATTTGATTTCCAACTTATGCTATTGCATTAGTATAAAAGGTTAATGAACCATAGATTGTTTTATTGAATTTTAGGGTGAGTGGATTCCTTGTGCGAATGTTTAATTGAATCTAAGGAGCTATGAATCCCCCCATATGACAAATAATAGTTCTTGCATGTAATGCCCCGAATCTGGTACCCAAAATGCTACACGGTGCTCATGACCCCGAAGGACCACAAGCTAACCCAAGACTGATATTTGTACCTGAATACTCTATAACATCATGTAAAATACAGAAATAATAGACTGAAACATACCATAAGGTTCAAAATGGATAAAACATAATATCTGAGAGTACAGTATATCAATACTAAAACATGAACTGAAATAAACTGTCCGAACATATTGTAGTCTAAAAAGCCTCTAACTAACTGAACTATTTGAATAAGGAGTTGATGGGACATGTCCCCAACTAACTCCATCTACTTACACTAAAATAAAATAGTGAAATAAATAATAATATCATCCTCAAATGATGAGGACTCACTACTAAATCTGGCTGCTGAAATTTGAAGTACAATTGATGCTCTGGAACTCGTGCTTCTGGACCTATGGTATAAGACACCATAGCGTAAATACGCCAGTACAATTGAATGTACTGGTATGCATGTGATCTAGGATGAATACAGAGGGTTCAAATGCATGAACTATGCTAACTGACTATATAACATGAACATAAGAATACATGCATTAATAAATGATTGTAATTGAATTTGTGATGAAACTGACTACTGAGTCTGAATGCTGATAACATGAGTTACTGATAACTAATACTGAGCGACTGTATCTGACAGTCTAGGTTCTGATGAAACTCTCTGAGTTCTGTACAGTTCTGAGTTGATTGTATCTGACAATCCTAAATTCTGAAAGCAGTGCTAAGGTTCACCTGAGTCCCCAAACCTTGCTAGAACAACCACTAAAAATGAGATAAGAAATGAGTACCACGATTAAAAATGATAGAAATTGGAGCAACATGCAACTTCACAATCTTCTAAATAAACATCCTTGCATAGTCCTCAACAAAATAATTAGTCCTTACCGGCAAGAAGTAAGCCGACTTAGTCATCCTCTCCACGAAAAACCAAATAGAATCAAATTAGTTCTGAGTCTATGGAAGACTAGTAATAAAATCCATATCAATCAATTCCCATTTCCACACAGGCAACTCAATTTCTTGAGATAACCTGTCGAGCCTCAAGTGCTCCACCTTCACTTTTTGACACACCATGCACTTAGCCACAAATTTATCTATGTCCCTCTTCATGTTACTCCACCAATAAATCTCCTTAAGGTCATGATACATCTTTGTAAATCTAGGATGAACTGAATGATACGAATCATGAGTTTCAGCCAAAATTCAAACTAGCAACCTATCCACATCGGGAACACACAACCTCCCTTGGTACCTCAATATACCATCACCACTTATCTCAAAATCCATCACTCTATATATATTTTGCGGAGAAATTTGACTTTTTGAAAGAAATTCGCCACTTAATTTTGGAAAGAAATTAAGAAACCTTTAAACACTTTAAATAATTCAAAATAGAGAAATCATTTTAAGTTAAAGATTCTCGATAAGCGGTTCCTATTAACGTTTTAGGAAGGTGTTAGGAACCTAAAACGCCTGCTAACTTACGGTTATCTGGACTATTTGAAAATCGTCTTTTGATTAACTTCGAAAATATTAATTTGGTCGAAAAGTGATTGCTTTTTTGGAAAGAAAGTGATTTTGGAAATATTTTGGTGTTTATGCAAAACTAGTTTTTTAGCGACTTAACTAAGGATTTAACTAGGTTCGCAAAGCACATAAGGAAAACAAACATAAGGAATAGGGGGGAGGGGAGGAAGTAATGGATTTAGGCCATTGGACCAAACCAACAAAACCTGTCCTAGTTTAATTGGGCTTTCGACCCATTTCACCTATCCTAATCTAGTTTTCGAACATTTGGCTCGGATCTTTCCTCTAACTGTGTTAAACACAACCTTGGATTCATAGCCGGAATGAATGAATAAAATAAATAAACTAATAAAATAAATAAAGACAACAATAATCAAACAAAATGAAATAATAAATAAGACTTTTGTCTCTTAGCTGCTTCAAGAATAGGACTTTAACCCATTACTTCTTTTACTTCTATCTTCTCGTATCCATAGGCCAAACAACGGGCTTTTGGACCTTTTTTCGGGCTTGGTTCGCTAGACACGTTGGGCCTCAATGACCAATGACGAATATGCAAAAGGGAAAGAATCTATGCAAGACTCGAATGCATCCACATGCAAAGAGAAACATATAGCAATTAACTTGTGTTCAAATGTGGATAGAGATTAGAACCTAATTGACAAAAAATACTACTGGTAAGAAATCTAACAAAACATTAGAGATGTCAAGCAAAATGTGAAAAGGACACCATTGATATTGAATGAAATGTTAATCAAATTTATTTAGAGAAAAATTTAAACCAGGAAGTATCGAGGCAGGACACTTAGACAACAACAGCAAAACAACAACATAAAGAAACTAAATAGAAGGGAAAATATGAGAAGGATAGTCATTCGTATATTTTATTAATCATGTACCTAATTAATTCCAAACCTAATTTAAATTGTTCAAGTACTTGACTTCCTTCATGTTATAACGAATTTTACATAATCTTGGAATCGAATTAATGATACAGCAAACGCATTCATAGGCAAGAAAAATCAAACCCAGGCCATCCCAAACAATTTTCTAACTCTTTCTATTTGAGGGAAAATAATTCCTTAGGAATCAACATTTATCAAACTACTACCACTTATTTCATAGAAGACTCGAGGGGCACAAAAAATCATAATAGACAACAAATACACCTCAAGATAAGGACATAATGAAACCGACACAAAATTCAAATTCTCGTGAGCAAAATTAAATTCTTATAAAGATTCAAGATTTAAGCAGGAGCATTATAGGATATTTACACTAACTAGAATGGGTTAGATAAGAACATTCAAATAAACAAGGATATTTTCAGTCTTTCAATTGTATGCAGGTAAACCAAAAGAATTTACATAAGAAACCAACAAAATCTACAAAAATAAATTCTTTTGCTTTATATTTTTGTCACCTTGAAAGCATAGAATCAGTGAACATATAATGATAAAAAAAAACTCTGTAATTGTATTGAACAATGGATGGCTCATATACATTCACAATAGCTTCTTGTAACAATAGACAACACACATATATAAAGACATCACACATACATGCTTCACAATCATCCAAGAACTTTAAAACAACAATAATACATCAGAAGCAGCTTCAAAGTCATATAAGAACTTTGAAACAACAATAATAAATCAAAAGCAAGGAAAATCAACATATTCACCAAAATCCAATAGCATATGAAAGCCTCCAACAACAAACAAATCCCAGCGAAACAAGATTACTAATAATAACACCATTATAAAGTTGCAACACTAACAGATTAACGAAAAAGGAAACAAACATCAAAGTAAAAAAAAATGAAATGTTACCTATTTTGAAGTAGCGAAACAGGACGACGAGCTTCGTTCAGAATCACGACCACCAAAAACTTCTTCAGCGACAACCGAAACTCTAATTTAGTGGATGAACAAGAATAGGATTTTTACTCATGACCGAATATTCTCAAGAATTTTCCTTCTTTTCTTTCTTCTCAAATTGTTCGAACCCAAGAAGATTTTTTTTTCTTTTCCCAGACCCAAAAATTTTCAATCCAAATTTTGAACCCCAGAATTTTCGACCCTAAAAAAAAAATCTCCCAACTTTCAAATTCAAAAGAGAAAGAAGAGGAGAGCAAAAAGAAAAATCCCTAAAGTTTTGAACCCTAATTTTTCAACCCCAAAATTTCCTCTCCTTTTCAGCTTTTAGGAAAACTATTCCTAGAGAACCTAGAAGGAAAAGAAGAGAGAGAAAAAAATTCCCCTAAAATAGTGGCCAAAGAGGCCTTTTATAGATTAGAGAATTAGAGGGCATTTTGGGACTTAACCGTAGGATATTTGGAATTTGAAATTCCTAATTCTCCCTCCAGTTTGAGATTTTATCAACAAACATACAAATTTTTGGATTATCCTCCCCCGAAATTAAAATGGTGGACCAATACCATTTGAGAAAATGAATTCTCTTCCCCAACCAAAAGAAATTAGCCAAATACGTACTAGATTTGTACCATTATCCCAACATTCACGAAATTGAAACATTGAGAGGCCATATAGCCTCATTTTTAGAAGATTTGAGGCTTCGCTTTGTGTAAATATTGTGTGAAACGCGTGTGAAAAGAAAACTGACGGGCTGGGGCTAAGTCAGTTTGAAAATGGGTTTGAGATGGTTTGGTTTGGGATAAATCGAGTTATTGGAGACGGGTTGCAAAGTTGATGGAGTTGGTACGCAGCTTTGCTACTTTTGAAGAGAAGGGTTTTATGGGAAAAAAAAAGGAAATAGGGTGGGCCAAATCTTTGGAACTTTCGGCTATTAAAGGGGATTGGATTTGGGCCTATTGATGCTATTAATTGGAAATCCTCTTGTTGGGCTATTGTTTGAAGAAAACACAAAATGGGCCTAGGCATTTGGCAAAATTGGGTTAAAAATTAGAATGGGTTATTAATTGAGAGGTATGGGTTGGATCATTAAGAATGGGAATTGGGGATTTAGCCAATTCATTTAAGTTTTGGCCAAATTGAAAATCAATTGGCCAATTGCATTGCAATTATGGCCAATTTGATTTCAATTATGGCCAAATCTAATAGATTGGCCAAATTAAGTTAAAATTTGAAATGAATTAATACCTCATTTAACCCCGAGCTTCTGGATTCGATAAAATCAAACACATATTATTCAGATAAATTATTTTTTAAGACAAATATATTTGAATCAAGACTTTAATTATTAAATTTATTTTCCAAATAATCCTTAATTTAAAGTCCAATTTTTATGAAAATGTTCATTTAAATGACATCATTTATACAATCCCATATATGCAAATACGAAATATATAATTATCACTTAAATGACAAATCTATCCCAAATGCATATTTTAAAATGCATTTATTTGGAAAAAATAATTGTTGTGATTTTATTTGAAAATCGAAGAAACTCAAGATTAAACGCAGTTGTGAAGGGAAAAAATTAGGTGTAAACAACTACCCCCTCCCTTTGGGTAGGATGGATGCAAGTAATCCTAGGCAAAGAGAGGTTGACGTTCCTAATTTTTGTCCGACCATAAATTCATATCTAAGAGAGGTTGGTTTCACTCACGAGTTTCATGGAGTTATGGCTGAACCTCGATATCAGATTTCTTATATATCTCAGTTTTCATGAGAATTCAGGCCACTTGTTGTTAATAAAGCTTGATTTTAAGCATAATTTTCAAGAAAATTCACCAGCTAATCTCAGTTTTGGAGTTTCTGATGGAACTGAAATGCTAGGGAATAAAGGGATTTGGGGTAGGTTGGAATGCAATCGAGTTTTCTACACAGAGCCCAGCTTATATATCCCTAATATTTTAGGGAATCAGACTGCTTGTAGTTCAACTTAATTGATAGAAAAGATAGTCTTTTATTTTAGACGATCTTTGGCTCGGGATGAGTGACAAGTTAATGATCGAGTTATGGAAAAGAGGTTTGTAACCTCTTAACCATGCATGTGGGATCCTTCACATCCATAGTCAAGAACTTACCTGTATATAATTTCCAAAACTCTAGGTGTGTTGTCACCCAGATTTGAAAAAAGGGAAGACTACCCTCGATATAAGTTTAGAAGTATCTTGAAGGTGAAGCTGAAACTGAAATATCCCAAAATAACCACATTCCTTATAAAAGGGGTGTGGTTTAATAGTGGTGGTGATCATCCTTTAGATCGCTTCTAAAGAGTTTGATGCCCTTCTCTAGACTATGTCCCATTTTGCTGCAAAGAAAGAGTTCCACGTTGTGCTGCATCCTATCTGAAGTCATCTGCACCTGTGGTTTTGATTTGAGATTTTCATCCTCTCGGATGCTCCCAACAATGCTTCAAGCAAAAAGTCTTAGTACTAAACATAATTCACGAAAGATGTATGTAGCCTTTTACTATATCAACACATGAGTTATGGCCTGAAAAGTAGAGTCATCTCTCCATGTACCTTTTTGGAATAAAATAACTGGCAAAAACAAATGCAACACCCTTTGGTTATTGCATAACTAACTCATTTGTTTGAGTGAATATGTCTTCAAAGTGGGGTGACCTTTTGGACACCAATGACACTTTATGCAGAACGGTCCCTGCAATCGTTTAATTTTATACTGATGCGGCAACCTCTTTGTTTACCTATAATGCTTGTCACATGTGTAATGATAACCTTTTCATTCATTGACAATAATTCTTTTCCCATGATCTCGGGTAAGTCTTACACATCTTTTAATCGATACGACTTATAGCTTTCCCTTGAATTAACCATCTTTGGATAATCTTGCATATTATTTGATGTTGGATACAAGGCGACTTGTGGATATCCTTTGAATTGTTAGTCTTTAGGTAATCCAGTACATTATCTGACCTTGGATAAGAGATGACTTACAGGTATCCCTCCAATCTTAGCTCTCCCGTATTCCTGCACATCATCCGATGTTGGATACAATATGACATACAGATATGTCTCAAATTGCTAGTCTTTGGGTAATCCTATACATAATCGATCTTGGATATGGTGCGGCTTAATAAGAACCCTTGGATATTTCAATTTGATAATTTTGCATATTCTCCGGTAAGGATTTAGTTGCGACTTATGGATAACCTTTGAACTATCAATTTTTGGTTGACCTTGCACACTGTTTGGTTAGGATATTATTGCGGCTTATGGATGAATTATGAGCTATCAATTCAAAGGTGATCTTGCACACTATCATATTTCAAATAATATGACTTATAGATTACCCTTAAATTGTCAATTTCTAAGAAGTCTCATGTATAATCTATCTTTAGACATCAACTTAAAGGCATCCCTTCAAATCATGTGCTCTTGATGCATTCAGATGCTGATTCATAAAATGATGAGATATCCTTGACGCCATCATTTGTGTCTAGCGTGTCAACAAATATTAAATGTGATGATATCCTCGATGCCAGTGTTTATCTTTTACATTTCAATAGATATAAAATACCAATGATATCCTCAATGCCAGCGTTTATGTCTTGTGTGTCAATAGATATGAAATGCCGATGATATAAAATGGCCCTCTCAGCAATGATATGAATGGCCCTCTTGGAAATAATATGAAATGGGCCTCTTGGAAATAATATGAAATGGCCCTCTCGGTGATGATATGAAATGACCCTCTCGGCAATGATATGAAATAGCCCTCTCGGCAATGATATAAATGGCCTTCTTGGAAATAATATGAATGGTCCTCTTGGCAATGCTATGAAATAGCCCTCTTGGCAATGATGTGAATGGCCCTCTCGACGATGATATGAAATAGCCCTCTCGGCAATGCTGTGAAATGGCCCTCTAGGCAATGATATGAATGGCCCTCTTGGCAATGATATAAATGGCCCTCTCGGCAATGCTATGAAATGGCCCTCTTGGTGATGATATGAAATGGTCCTCTCGGTGATGATATGAAATAATATAAAATATCCCTCTTGGTGATGATAGGAATAGCACTCTTGGTAATTTGAAAGCAGTTTCACCTAAGTTTATTCGTCTGCATCTTGCTTTCTACATGTACCTGTACTTGAAGTAGACAATTAGTAGACACAAAGTTGCTCTCACCCTGTTTGGCTTAAGGTGAATTTTGAGGGCGGCTTTCTGCTCTTCCCCCTATTGAGTGATCTTTTGATTATTGTATTTATTATGCTAACTCCCTTGAATATACCTGCACTCAAAATATTTAGTAAGCACAAATTCGCTTTTGCTAGCGACTATTTTTTTAGAAAAATTCTAAATACAATATTCATAAAGAAAATAAGAAGCCTTTGTTTGTTCTTTATGATCTCAAGAAACGAGATGGACAATTCAAAAGGTCGTCGATAAATAGGTGGTGAGCCCATTTTTGGGCTACCAAAAGTAGCGTTCTCAAGCATTATATGCTCTGGCATGGCTCCCGACTTGCTTGGGGATTTTTCAAAAGAAACACTCATTTTTGTGTATCGATCCCTGCATCCATAGAAAAATGATTAGTTTGAATAAAACTACTCCGTGTTGACTTTCTTGTCTGCTCGATTTGCTCCTTGCCATCTTTCAGGTGCCCCATCACATTGGTATCTCCACCCTGGGTCCCTTCTCTCATAGACGCCCAGGCAATCACTAAGTAAAATATTTGTAAAGATTTTTTTCAAAAGTAGTCTTATTTTTAGCAAATAGTTTCGAAAGTAACAGTAAAAGCTTTAGAAAAATTCTTCCAGTCATGTCATGTGCTAGCTCAACGACCATCTTTCTCTTGATTTTGGCAATGTCCGACGTTTGACGGAGGATTGTTAAGAATTCAGCATTGTCGAGGCTCTCTACCAGAAGTTTTATCAAAGATGGAGATTCAATTTTCCTAGACTTTTATCACAGGTGGTGATTCTCAAATCTCCACTTCGACCTCTAGTGCTGGGAAATTTGAAATATATATCAATATTTAGTGGAAATTATGAGGCCTTCCTCAAAATTTTTGCTCAATTTAAAGTTGTTTGATATAATGCCAACTCGAGAGGATCCGAAGTCTTTATTGGTCTTTGTTCTCCTTGTTGGATGTCGATCTTCTCTTGTGAATTTTTGAGATTCCTTCTTGAAAATTCTGCCCCAGTTTCCATTTCCTAGGGTTATATGACCGAGCCATTGGGGCGCCTACTATCCCATTGAAGCAGGAATAAGGTCAAACGTAGTTTAGGACTACGCTAAGGATATATAGAAAAATTTAATGGGTTGACCGAAGCTGACATCGGCTGCCTACGTATCCCTTTTGTTGGAAATTCAGGTCATCACATAGTTCATACATAAAGGGAAAGGATAAAATTTTCTAAGGGGTTGACCGAAACCAACATAGGCCACCTATATATCCCTTTCTTGGGAATTTAGGTCAAACATAGTTCGTACATAAAAGGAAAGGGATTCTAGGAAATTACGCAATAGAAAACAACATTACTACAAAGGCGATTATAAGTAAACTAAGGAAACATAAAAACTAGAACATCGTTCAAACATAATATCTTTTTACTGCTTCAGAATTGATTGGTTTGGTCCACTCTTGACCATCCATCTCAGAAAAATTAGAGCCCCTCCAGATAGTACCTTGCGAACTATGTATGGCTCTTTCCAATTTAGAGCGAACTTTCCCTTGTACTCTTCTTGGTGAGGAAATATGCATTTGAGAACCAATTTCCCAATTTTGAGTATTCGAGTTCTTACTTTTTTGTAAAAGGCACGAACCATCCTGTGCTGATACAACTGACCATGACATACAGCAACCATTCTCTTTTCATCAATCAACATGAGTTATTCATAGAGAGCATGAACCCATTCTTTGTTGCTTAGTCCAGCTTCCTAAATAATCCTTAGGAAAGCTATTTCAACCTCATAAGGTATTACATCTTTATTCCCATAAATCGATAGATAAGGAGTCACCTCGGTGGAGGTTCGAACTATCGTGCGATACCCTAGCAAAGCGTAAGGAAACATTTCATGCCATGATCTATCATTTTCGATCATCTTTCTTAAGATCTTCTTGATGTTTTAATTGGCAGTTACACGGCTCTATTCATCTGTGGATGATATGCGGTTGAGTTGCGATGCATTATTTTAAATTGATCGCAAATATCATTCATCAAGTGACTGTTCAAGTTTGACCCATTATTAGTAATGACCAATTTTGGCACTCCAAATCGGCAGATCAAGCTATTCCTGACAAAATCTACAACCATTTTCTTAGTGACGGCTCTATATGAAGCAACTTCGACCCACTTAGTAAAGTAGTCAATAGCAACCAAAATAAATCTATGCCCATTCAATGCCGGTGGCTCTATTGGTCCCATAAAATCCATGCCCAAAGCTAATAAAGGCCAAGGTGAATACATTGCATGAAGCTCATGTGGAGGCATTCGAATCAAATCCCCGTGCATCTGACATTTTGGACACTTCTGCACAAACCTGCTACAATTATTTTCCATAGTCATCCAGAAGTAACCGGTTCTCAGGATCTTTCTAGAAAGGGAGAACCCATTTATGTGGGGCCTGTAAACTCCTTTGTGTACTTTTTTTATCAATTTATTGTCTTCCACAGCGTCGACCCATCTTAAGAATCCCAAATCCGGAGTCCTCCTAAAAAGGATTTCCCCACTTGGAAAATAGTTCTTCACCAAATGCCGGATTGTCTTCTTTTGGTTGTTACTGGCCTCTTTAGGATATATTCTAGATTCTAAATACCTTTTTATGTCATAATACCATGGCTTTCCATCAAGCTCCTCTTTAACGTGTGCACAATGGGCGGGTTGCTCCTTCAAGTTTATTTCCAAAGGATCAATGTAACTCTGATTTGGATGCTGAATCATGGAGGATATAGTGGCCAAAGCATCAGCAAACTCATTTTTTATCCTTGGGATATGTTTGAAATCAACTTCTTTAAATTTTTCACATAATTCCTGCACCAGCTTCACATAAGGAGTAATCTTGGAATTTTTTACCGCCTATTCTGCCCATACCTGATGAATTAGTAAGCCTGAATCCCCGATGATTAGCAATTCATGAATACCCATATCAAGTTCCAATTTGAGACCTAAGATGCAAGCTTCATATTCGTCCATATTATTGGTGTATGGGAAATGCAACTTAGCAGTTACCAGATAGTATTGACCAATTTCTGACACCAAAACTGCTCTAATTCCTGAACCTTTGAAGTTGACCCCCCTATCAAAGAATAGCCTCCATCCAGGGTAAATTTTTGTAATGTCTTCTCCTACGAATAAAATTTCTTCATCTGGGAAATAAGTCCGAAGTGGATCATATTCATCATCAATCGGATTCTCTGCCAAATGATCTGCTAAAGCTTTCCCCTTCATTGCCCTTTGAGTTACATACACAATGTCAAACTCACCCAGCAACATTTTCCATTTGGCTAGCTTTCCCGTGGGCATGGTTTTCTGGAATATATACTTCAATGGATCCATTCTCGATATAAGTTACGTGGTATATGACGACAATTAATGCCTCAACTTTTGTGTGGCCCAAGTCAAAGCGCAATATGTCCTTTCTACGAGAGTGTAACGGGCTTCATAAGGCGTAAAATTTTTACTCAAGTAGTAGATGGATTTCTCTTTCCTACCAGTCTCATCATGTTGCCCAAGGATACATCCAAAAGCATTTTCTGAGACTGATAGATAATGAAGCAATGGAATTCCTTCTTTGGGCGAAACCAAAACTGGCGGTACAGATAAATATTCCTAGATGCAGTCGAAAGTTCTCTGACATTCTTCTGTCCACTCATTCAATGTATTTTTCTTCAACATCTTAAGAATTGGCTCGCATATGACTGTTGAATGAGCAATGAGCCTGCTAATGTATTCAAATGGCCCATGAAACTCATAACCTCCTTCTTGGTCCCGGGGGTGGCAAATCTTGAATTTTCTTGATTTTAGATGGGTCTAGATTAATGCCTCTCCTACTGACTATGAATCTAAGTAACTTCCCTGATGGCACACCAAAAGCACAGTTAGAAGGATTTAACTTCAAATTGTATTTTCTTAATTTGTTGAAGAATTTCTCTAGATAGGTCAGATGATCTGGACTCTCGCAGGATTTGATAATTACATCATCCACATACACCTCAATCTCTTTATGAATCATATCATAGAAAATTCTCGTCATAGCCCTCATATATATTGCACCTGCATTCTTGAGACCAAAAGGCATTACCCTGTAATGATAAACACCCCAGGGCATAATAAAAGTCATCTTTTTCTGCGTCTTCCTCATCCATCAATATCTGATAATACCCGGCAAAACAATCAATGAAAGACTGTATTTCATCTTTTGTATAATTATCAATGAGGATGTAGATGTTGGGCAACGGAAAATTATCTTTAGGACTAACTCTATTCAAGTCTCTATAGTCAACACAAAGTTGAATCTTGTTATCCTTCTTCGGCATTGGGATAGCGTTGGCTAGCCATGTCGAATATTTTGTGACCTCTACAACCTTAGACTGGATTTATTTTGTCACTTCTTCCTTGATCTTTACACTTAAATCTGGCTTGAATTTTTGCATTTTTTGCTTGACTGGATCAAACTCATGATTTATCAGTAACTTATGCGACACAATGCTACTGCTTAATCCCGGCATATCATCATAGGACCAAGAAAACACGTCAATGTATTCCTGCAACAGGTGAATGAGCTCTCTCTTTTGTGCTTCCGCCAGGTGGACACTGATACTTGTTTCTTTGATTTCATCATGATCTCCTAGGTTGACTGTTTCAGTTTCCTCTAGGTTGGGCTTCTCCCGATTCTCAAACTACTCTATATCTTCAACTAATTGTTTCTCATCACCTTCCTTCTAATCATTTTGTTCGTCTAAGCTTTGACATAACATAAAATCGATAGGTTTTGAGTTACTATTATTGTAATAAAAAAAAGAAACCAAGTTAGATGATGACAAGATAGTAATAAAATATACGAATAGTGGTGTTAAAAATAATTTTAATTTTTTTTCAAAATAAGGGAAGGCCTTTTCATTGAAATTTGAGAGATAATTACAAACTATGGCTCGTGACTCGCACAAACACAAGCCCATGCCTTTTGAGAGCAGTAAAAATACAAAAAATAAATTTGAGATGTAAAGGGTGGATCGTGAGGCCTCCTCCAGATCATCACCGATTTGAAAAACTATTAGTAATTTCCCTTTCATCTACCACAATGTGTGATGAGTTATAAATGGAATGGAGGTCCAATTTTGTAAGGCCTCCCCTGGTGAAATCTTCTTCACCCCAAAGGACTTTGGGAAATCTTCTGGTACAGCATTACATCCCTCGAACAGATTTGCTATCCCATCCTTAAGACCATCATCATTCGATATCTCACACATGAGAAATGACTGGTACAGGAGCGGTAAGGGCCAAAACAGACTCGCCTCTGACTTATTCTCAATCTCATCCTCCTTGGTAGGCCGATGTCCTAACCCATACTTAAAGGCTTTCTCTGGGATCATAACAGGCTCAATAATTCCCTACAGATTCTTACCCAAACCTCGACCAGGCTCGAACCCATTTCTCAATATCACAGTCGAAATCATTTTGTAAATAGAAGGCATTAAAGCTTTGAGCGTCAAATCCTTTTCCACAATATTTATAATTTCCACTGTATAGAAGCTACTACCCTTTGGAATATCTTCAATCACCATCACATAACCATTAGGGTTATTCGCTCGGTTTCCTTCCCCTTAGATGACTATTTCATGATCCTCCCAAATGAATTTCAATAACTGATGAAGAGGTGATGAAACTTCCTTTGCACCATGTATCCATGGTCTTCCCAATAGCAGGTTGTAACTAGGAAGAATGTCCATAACATGAAACTTAGTCTTGAATTCAGCAACTCCCATTTAAATGTGTAAATCAATTTCACCTATGGTATCTCTCTGCTTTTCATCAAATGCTCTCACATTTATGTGGCTTTGGTGAATTTTCCCCAAGTCATAGCCCATTTGAACCAACGTGGAGAGATGAAAAATGTTCACACTAAATCTGTCATCTATCAATACCTGATTAATCATATTATCTCAACAAATGACAGTGATATGCAAGGCCTTGTTCTGCATCGCTCCTTCAAACGGCAACTCTTTATTTTTGAATGATATGCGATGACTTCCCATAACATTTCCTATCATCATAGCTAGGTTCTCAACACTCGTACCTGTGGGAATGTACGCTTCCTCCAAGACCTTTGATAAAGCCTATTGGTGGTATTATGAACTCATTAATAATGGCAAAATAGAAATTTGAGTTAGAGTCTTCTCTAAATGTTTGACAATTGAATAGTCCTTTGATTGCATACACCTCCAAAATTCCTCTGCCTTCCCTTCTGTGATTGGCCTTTTTTGTGAATCTTTTTTGTTGGTCAATTCTTTAGGAATGTAGTATCGTCCCATCGCGTCATCCCTTGGGTAGCAGCGGTCTGTACAAAAAATTTCTTTCTTGGTAGGGGAGTGTACACTTGAGTTGGGTTCGTCATCACTATAAATGGGGCTTTCTTATTGACACTTAAGGTAGCCACAGCTCTCTCTATCTTTTTTACCTCTTCCGCCCTTTTGCACTTTTCTGAATTCACATTAATAATAATTTTGCCAGACGCCCATTCTCCTTCTATTTCAGTCATGTTAACTGTAGGTCCCCCATGATTAGGCAATGGGTTACGGTTGATATTTCTCATCGGTGGCTGAAGCGTGATAATCTTTTGATTAATCGGATCTTGTATCTTATGTTTTAAGATAATACAGTCCTCGGTACTGTGCCCTGCTGCTCCTGAATAATAGGCATAATTTTGATTAGGATGATAAAATTGGGAGTTGGGATTGACAGGCTTTGGCTGGATCAGTTGCAAATGACCGACATTCTTCAATCTTTCAAATAGTTGGGTGCTACTTTCAGCCAGCGGCGTGAAGTTTTGGGGAGGTTTCTTTTTTATGTTTGGACACAGAGGGTTGTAATGGTCCTGATTTGCAGGAGGAGGAATTTGATAATAATTTGAAGGTGCTTGGATGTTTTTATGGTTATTTGGAAGAGTGGATTGGACATGAGGATGATAATTCGGTGGTGGACCTTGGGATTGGACATTTGGGAATGGAGCTTGATATTGGTGTTAGATATTTGGGAGTGGAGTTTGGTAATGGGGTTGGATATTTGGGAGTGGAGCTTGATATTGGGGTTGAGTGTAGAATACATGCTGAAAGTTTGGTGACAGTGGAGAAGAGAAAATATTCCTAGAGTTGTACCTCTTTTTTGTTTTTTCCATAGAATTAGCAGAAACCGTGCCTACATCCTTTTTTTTCTTCTTAGAGAATAGAGTAGTCCCGGATAATGTTGGAGTCTTGGTAATTTTTCCTGTTCGAATACCTTCTTCTAGCGATTCTCCTATTTTTACAAATCTGCAAAAGTCGTCCTGACAGCAGACACCATCCTAGTATAATATTCTCCTTCTTGAGCGTGAGAGAAGATAGATACCATTTCTTCCTCAGACATAGGGGGGTTGCACTTTGGCACCTTTTTTCTTTCAACGAAAAGTATAGTCTCGAAAACACTCATCACTTCTCTGTTTGATCCAATCTAGTGAATATTGGTCAGGGACTATTGCAATGTTAAATGCAAACCTGTCAAGGAAACCTTTGGCCAATGCTCTCCAACCAGTCCATCTTTTCAGTTCCTGAGACATGAACCATTCTAAGGCTTCGCCACTTAAACTCCGGCTGAACAAACGCATCAATAATGCTTTATTTTTCCCTACCCCCACTATTTGATCACAATACCTTCTCATATGGGCCATTGGGTTTCTGGTACGGTTGAACACTTCAAACTTAGGGACCTTGTACCCTTCTGGTAGATCTACTCCAAGGTGAACACATAAGTCATCGTACCCTAAACCGTCGTGGTCTCTTTCTCCATGAGATTCTTTGATCCTCATGATCTCTTCATTCATATCTAGCAACTTTATTTCATGCTTGGTCCTTCACTCTTTCTCCTTCTCTTCATAATGGTCCATCTCAGGATTAGGAAGGAGATTATAGATACTGGGGGATATGATGGCATAAGGAGGATTTTGAAAAGAGTCTTGATTTTGCGGATGAAAGAAAGTTGGTTGGTAGGTGGGGAGGACTTTTTGAAATTCAGAAAGTTTTTGTGAAATTTGTGAGCAGTTTGGTGGCATCTCAGAAGGATTTTACGAATTTGGAAACGAATTTGGTGGATTTGGGGATTGATTTTATGGAAGATTTGGGGATGGATTTTGTGGATTTGGGAGTGAATCTTGTGGATTTGGGCACGAATTTTGTTGATTTGCAAATGGGTTCTGGGGATTTAGGAGTGGATTCGGAGATAGGTTTTGCGGGGTTAGAGATGGATTTTGTGGATGGTAGACAACTGGATTATTTTTGTGATTGGTGTTTTGGACAATTTCAGGAGTGGAGACGGACAATACGTTATTTGGCTGATTCCCAAGAATAGGCGTACTGAGGGAGAAATTTGGAGTGGAGTCCCGTGTCCTCCTGGAGCGGAAGCATTGAAGTGATGGCCAGGTTAGCCAAATCTCGAGTGAAATTTATTTCCTCCTAAAGCATTTCTAACTTCCTTGCAAGCTCTGCAATCATCTCATTTTGTTTCTCTATTACATTGTCTGTGATGGTCAATGTGTTTTCTTCATCATTTCCAGTCATTATTGAATGATGGTCAGAGGATGGGATTTTGTGCGCCTTTGATCGGGTGAAGTAGGGATGTTCTTCCAGCTTATATCAACATGGAGTAGTTTCTATTATCTGTAAAGTAAAACAACTCAAAGGCAAATGTGTTAGTTTCCATATGTGATAAGTAATGCAAAATATTTGACAAGAAATAACCACGTAGAGTTGTTTGAGTCATATCCAAATTCATCCATAGGAGCATAGCGGATAAACTTGCCTTTGATCCAAACCAACACACATAAGCACATAAGACAATTATATTACACAAAACATTATAATAATGTGTATCCTAACTAGGGTGACCCTTTTTGAGCCAAGGGTTCAGGCCTAATGATTTTGCAGAAAATATATGCTTCCTTAAAGTCAATCCATTATCCTTCAACTTATATAGACATGAAAAGGGCATAAATTCCTACAAACGATAACAAAAGAGGGATACAATATTTAGGGAAAAAGGGAAATAACATGAAAGAAGATAAGTTCCCACACAGGGGAAATAGAAAAACTAGCTAATGGAGGCTCCTTCGTCTGCCTTTTCCTTCTTTGCCTTGTTAACCTCCTGTGCTATTTGATACCTATTGATGATCAGATGACTCCCGCATAACTGTGCCTTACTGTCGTAAGTCATTTTTCCTATACTATCGAGTTGGGAGGCCATGCTATCATCCAAATCGATTAAACACTGCCTAGCGTCCTCAGCCTCTTGCCTAGCTCTTTTCAACTCTTTTCTTAACATACGTATTATTAAAGCATCTTCTATATTCATCTGTCGGTGTATGATTTCACTTTTCTAAAACTCATCTTAAAGCCTGTGGAGTTGGATCTGATGCTTGGATTCTTCATCCACGACCCGAGTGGGCACGTTCGGCCCCGAAATTAATACTCTGGCGAGGCTCTTTTTTAACAAATCCTTATAAGTGTCTCTGACTTCGGGTTCATACCCTATACGGAAAGATACTTCCGTCCACCTTCTTCTTCTTCATCCATTTATCATTTAGTCTTCGAGTGAGGGCTCCTTTTCATCATATTCGATGAATAATTTAAGCATAGAATCAATTTGAGGTGTCTCCTGCTTGATCTCAAATTGGCTAAGAACTCTGCCGGGATCGTAGGGACGGGTTCCCCTGAGACCCGAAAGCACTAAAAAGGCCACTCGCCCCCTCGAATAGTGTATTTCCCTGAACGAAGGTAGTTAATGGACAATTTCACATCGTCATCTCTTAATTCTCCAAGAGTCTTAAACCAAAATTCATGATATGCTTCCCTTTTGAACTTGTGTAGGAACAACCACATGTCGTGAGATTCTAGCAGATTCCTTCTTGTTTTGTGATCGGGTTGTACCATTCTAGGATTTTTCACTAGATTCATCATCATCCACCATTGCAATATAAGGTTGCAGCCTTGAAAGAAATGATTCTCGACTTGACATCTTCCCAAAGCTCGATATATGTCTGCGACAATCATGGGAGTTAAGTTGTGGAATACTTTTTTAAAATTGTATTCCATTCCAAAGAAGAGTGCATGGGTCACTGAGACAACCCTTGGATGAATAGTGCCATTTTCCCTCTGTGGGAACACCATGGTTCCAAGTAGGCCCACTGCAAATGCAAAGGCTCTCGTCTCCATCCATTTTGCTTTTGATTCAAATTTATGTCCAAATTTGTGAAAAGGATTGAATCTTCTGAACCAACGATATAACTCACAAAAAGTGATATTTTCTCCATCACGTTCTCCTAGCCAAGTGTCGTCATCAGTTAAAAATACCTCCTTGATCTTTTGACGATCCCACACAACTGGGACTAAAATATTCTTTTCAGGTATCTCCCTTCTCTTAAAACACATTTCATTACTCTCGTAACAAATCAATGCCTCTTCAATGGTAAGAGTCAATTCAATATCCTCGAAGCGAAATACCATAGTTTGATCATCCCAAAAAGTTGTTTGTACATGGAACATTTCAGGCTAAGCGTCCATCTCGATCAAAGAAGGGAGATACCCGATGTATGTTCTAACAATCTTTCTCTCTTCTGCACTCATGTATCCTACCATAATTTTAAGAAATCATCGGGTTTAGTAACCATTTTGAACTTTTCGTGGGAATGTAGTTGAGTCATATCCTACATGAAAGTAAATAAAGATAAGCCTTCCCTTGACCATAAAGGGCAATGTATTGAATTAGACAAGCATATAATTTTTCAACACATAAATATGATCATCTGTAATTGACTCGGGGTCAATAGACGCAGGGTAGGTTTTCTAATGGGCCCAATACCCCACTCGGGTATTGGGTCATCCTAGGCTCATGCCTAAAATAGGGTTTTGGTTTTATTCTATCCTAAGGGTCTAGATTGGGTTTGAACACTGGTTCTCAAGCGGATAACTTGAGTTTAAAAATACGAACAGCCATCAGATGACTCATGTACTAATAAGTCGTTCGTATTTTCAACACATTTTTGGAATTGAACAATAGGGGCCGGGACATCCACAAAACCCCAAAACAATTTATATAATGAATAAATAATCCATGAGATGCGATAGTTTAAACTTTATAGAATCGAAACATATAAACACATGAACAGTTCATCAAAAGACGAAATAAAACATTTGGTTAGAACCTAGTTAAAAATCCCCAGTGGAGTCGCCATTTATATTTTGCGGAGAAATTTGACTTTCTGAAAGAGAGTCGCCACTTAACTTTGAAAAGGAATTAAGAAACCTTTAAACACTTTAAACGATTCAAAATAGGTAAATCATTTTAAGTTAGAGATTCTAGATAAGCGGTTCCTATTAACGTTTTAGGAAGGTGTTAGGAGCCTAAAACGTCCGCTAAATTGCGGTTATCTGGACTGTTTGAAAATTGTCTTTTGATTAACTTCGAAAAGATTAATTTTGTCTTAAAGTTATTGATTTTTTGGAAAGAAAGCGATTTTGGAAATATTTTGGTGTTTATGCAAAATTAGTTTTTTAGCGACTTAACTAAGAATTTAACTAGGTTCGCAAATCACATAAGGAAAACAAACATAAGGAATAGGGGGAAGGGGAGGAAGTAAGGGATTTAGGCCATTGGCCCAAACCAACAAAACCTGTCCTAGTTTAATTGGGTTTTCGACCCATTTCACCTGTCCTAATCTAGTTTTTAAGCGTTTGGCTCAGATCTTGCCTCCACCTGTGTTAAATACAACCTTGGCTTCATGGCCCGAATGAATGAATAAAATAAATAAACCGATAAAATAAATAAAGACAATAATAATTAAACGAAATAAAATAATAAATGAGACTTTTGTCTCTTAGCCGCTTCAAGAATGGGACTTTAACCCATTTCTTCTTTTACTTCTGTCTTCTCGTATCCATATGCCAAACAACGGACTTTTAGACCTTCTTTTGGGCTTGGTTCACTAGACACGTTAGGCCTCAGTGACCAGTGATGAATATGCAAAAGGTAAAGAGTCCGTGCAGAACTCGAATGTATACATGCAAAGAGAAACATATAGCAATTAACTTGTGTTCAAATGAGGATAGAGATTAGAACCTAATTGACAAAAATATACTACTGGTAAGAAATGTAACAAAACATTAGAGATGTCAGTCAAAATGTGAAAGGGACACTTAGACAACAATAGAAAAACAACAACATAAAGAAACTAAATGGAAGAGAAAATACGAGAAGGATAGTCATTCGAATATTTTATTAATCCTGGACCTAATTAATTCTGAACCTAATTTAAATTGTTCAAGTACCTGACTTCCTTCCCGTTATAATGAATTTTACATAATCTTGGAATCGGATTAATCATACAGCAAACGCATTCAAAGGCAAGAAAAATCAAACCAAGGCCATCCCAATCAATTTTCTAACTCTTTCTATTTGAGGGGAAATAATTCCTTAGGAATCAACATTTATCAAACTTCTACAGCTTATTTCATAGAAGACTTGAGGGGCACGAAAAATCATAATAGACGACTCATACACCTCAAGATAAGGACATAATGAAACCAAGACAAAATTCAAATTCTCGTGAGCAAAATTAAAGTCTTATAACGATTCAAGATTTAAGCAGGAGCATTCTAGGATATTTACAATAACTAGAATGGGTTAGATAAGAACATTACACTAAACAAGGATATTTTTAGTCTTTAAATTGTACGCAGGTAAACCAAAAGAATTTACATAAGAAACCAACAAAATTTACAAAAATAAATTCTTTTGCTTTATATTTTTGTCACCTTGAAAACACAGAATCAGTGAACATATATGATAAAAAAACTCTTTAATAGTATTAGACAGCGGATGGCTCATGTACATTCACAATAGCTTCTTTTAACAATGGACAACACATATACATAAAGAAATCACACATACTGTTTCACACTCATCCAAGAACTTTGAAACAACAATAATACATCAGAAGCAGCTGCACCGTCATCTAAGAACTTTGATACAACAATAATAAATCAGAAGCGAGGAATATCAACATATTCACCAAAATCCTATAGCTTATAGAAGCCTCTAACAACAAACAAATCCCAGCAAAACAAGATTACTAATAATAACACCATCATAAAGTTGCAACACTAACAGATTGACGAAAAAGGAAACAAACATCGAAGTAAAAAAAACGTTACCTATTTTGGAGCAGCGAAATAGGATGACGAGCTTCATTCAGGATCACAACCACCAAAAACTTCTTCACCATCAACCGAAACTCTAATTTAACCAATGACCAAGAATAGGATTTTTACTCACGACTGAATTTTCTCAAGAATTTTCCTTCTTTTCTTTCTTCTCAAATTGTTTGAACCCAAGAAGATTTTTTTTTCTTTTCCTAGACCCAAAAATTTTCAATCCAAATTTTGAACCCCAGAATTTTCGACCCCAGAGAAAAATCTCCCAACTTTCGAATTCAAAAGAGAACGAAGAGGAGAGCAAAAAGAATAATCCCCAAAGTTTTGAACCCTAATTTTTCAACCCCAAAATTTCATCTCCTTTTCAGCTTTTAGGAGAACTATTCCTAGAGAACCCAGAAGGGAAAGAAAAAAGAAAAAAAAGTCCCCAAAAATAGTGACCCAAGAGGCCTTTTATAGATGAGAGAATTGGGGTGCATTTTGGGACTTGAACCGTAGGATATTTGGAATTTAAAATTCCCAATTCTCCCTTCAGTTCGAGATTTCATCAACAAACATACCAATTTTTGGATTATCCTCCCCCGAAATTAAAATGGTGGACCAATACCATTTGAGCAAAATGAATTCTCTCCCCTAACTAATAGAAATTAGCCAAATACGTACTAGATTCGTACCATTATCCCAAAATTCACGGAATTGAAATGTTGAGAGGCCACCTAGCCTTGTTTCTAGAATATTCGAGGCTTCTCTTCATTCAAATGTTACGTGAAATGCATTTGAAGAGAAAACTGACGGGCTGGGGCTAAGTCAGTTCAAAAATGGGTTGGAGATGGTTCGGTTTAGGCTGAATCGAGTTGTTGGAGGCGGGTTGCAAAGTTGATGGAGTTGGTATGCAGCTTTGCTACCTTGGAAGAGAAGGTTTTTATGGGAAAAAGAAGGGAAAAGGGGTAGTGGGCCGGATCTTAGGACCTTTGGGCTATTGGAGGGGGTTGGATTTGGGCCTATTAATGGTGTTAATTGAATTTCTCTCGTTGGGCCATTGTTTGAAGAAAATACAAAATGGGCCCAGGCGTTTGGCAAAATTGGGTTAAAAATTGGAATGGGTTATTAATTTAGAGGTATGGGTTGGATCATTAGGAATGGGAATTAGGGATTTGGCAAATTCATTTAACTTTTGGCCAAATTGAAAATCAATTGGCCAATTGCATCGCAATTATGGCCAATTTGATTTCAATTATGGTCAAATCTAATAGATTAGCCAAACTAAGCCAAAATTTGAAATGAATTAATACCTCATTAGCCCCGAGCTTCTAGATTCGATAAAATCAAACACATATTTATTCAAATAAATTATTTTTTAAGACAAATATATTTAAATCAAGACTTTAATTATTCAATTTATTTTCCAAATAATCCTTAATTTAAAGTCCAATTTTGATGAAAATGTTCATTTAAATGACATCATTTATACAATCCCGTATATGTAAATACGAAATATATAATTATCACTTAAGTGACAAATTTAGCCCAAATGCATATTTTAAAATGCATTTATTTGGAAAAAATAATTGTTGTGATTTTATTTGAAAATTGAAGAAACTCGAGATTAAACGTAGTTGTGGAGGGCAAAAATTAGGTGTCAACAATATATACCCACATCATCCTTGATTTGCATCAAGATAGGCTCCAACACCTTCTTCTCCTTTCCCTCAGTAGCAAGAGATGACTTTACCACCTATTGTGAAAACACACCACCATTCTCAGAATCTACGAGACAAACTCGAATATTAGACAATTGTTGAATATCCTTCACCAACTCCTGCTTCTCTTCATCTATGTAAGATAATCTCCCCATAGATAACCTGCTAAGAGCATCAACAACTATGTTAGCTTTACCTGGGTGATAGTAGAGACTCATGTCATAGTTTTTGAGCAACTCAAGCAATCTTCTTTGCTTGAGGTTCAACTCTTTCAAGGTGAATACATATTGTAGGCTCTTATGATCTGAATAAATGACAACATGGAACCCATAAAGATAGTGTTACCAAATCTTTAATGCAAACACCATAGCTAACAACTCCAAATCATGAGTTGGATAATTCCTCTCATGAAATTTCAACAACCTAGAAGCATATGCTACCACCTTTCCATGCTGGATCATCACACAACCAAGTCACACACGGGATACATCATAATAATCCATGAATCCATTAGTATCCTCGGTTAGGACTAGAGCAGAAGTATATTT
The DNA here is from genome assembly GCF_002878395.1 of Capsicum annuum. Taxonomy (NCBI): domain Eukaryota; kingdom Viridiplantae; phylum Streptophyta; class Magnoliopsida; order Solanales; family Solanaceae; genus Capsicum; species Capsicum annuum. Next base: position 102,220,529 of record NC_061117.1, read on the forward strand.
ATCTTTTAGCTTCTCAAACTCCCTTCACAAGCATCGGACCGTCACAACTTCACGTTCTTCTGAGTAAATTTAGTCAAAGGTGTAGCAATCAATAAGAAATTTCTCCATAAACCTCCTGTAATAATCCGCTAAACCCAAAAAACTCCAAATATCAATTAAAGTTGTGGGTCTAGGCCACTTCTTAACTATCGTAACTTTCTGTAGATCTACTAGGATCCCTTCACTTAAAATAGCATGACCCAGAAAAGTAACAGCATTCAACCAGAACTCACACTTCAAAAAACTTAGCATACAAACACTGATCCTTAAGGGTCTGTAACATAATTCGGATATGATCGGCATGATTTGCTTCACTCTTCAAATATACCATAATATCATCTATAAATATAATGATGAATAAACCCAAAAACTTATGGAATACCTAATTCATAAAGTCAATAAATGTCATCAGGGCATTGGTTAACCCAAAAGACATGGCCAGAAACTCAAAATAACTATACCAATTACGAAAGGCAGTCTTAGGGATATCCTCCTCCCTAATATTCAACTAGTGATAGCCCAAATAGAGAAATACTTACCTTATTCTAGTTTTTCAAATAGGTCATCAATCCTAGTAAGAGGGTACTTATTCTTCACTGTCTCCTTATTCAACTAACAAAAATCTATACATATCCGAAGGGAACCATCTTTTTTATGCATTAAAAGAATGGGAGGGCAGACAAAACCCTTGTCAAGAAGGTCTTTCAACTTCTTCTTAAGTTTCTTTAACTCAACTAGAACCATTCTATAGGGAGGGATAGAGATAGGATGAGTGTCTGGAAGAAGATCAATCCCAAACTCAATTTCCCTATCAGGAGAGTGGCATGAAAGATCCTCAAATAAAACTATAAAAAATTCACTAACCATAAGAATAGATTGTAAAGAATGACCCTCTGATTTAGAATCTTTAACCTGGACTAAATGATAGAGACACCCCCTTGGAAATTAGTTTTTGGGCTCTAAGATATAATATAAACCTTCCCTTAGGCACTAGGAAACTCCTTTCCCATTCTATAACTGACTCATTAGGGAATTTGAAAATGACCTTATAGGTCCAACAATCTAAAGAGGCATTTAGCATGAATACAACCAATCCATCCTCAAAATGACATCAAAATCTAACATGTCTAATTCAATAAAATCCGCCAAAGTTTCCCTACCACCAATAGATACCACACAACCCCTATAGACTCTTCCAGCAACCACAGAATCACCCAGTAGGGTAGAAATAAAAAAAGGGTTCAAAATACACTCGGGACCAAAACCAAAGTGCACAGCCCCAAATGAGGTCACATAAGAAAGGGTGGACTTCAGATCAAGTAAACAGTACACATCACAAGAAAAGAGTTTTAACATACCAGTGATGACATTATGAGATACCTCAAACTCCTGATGGGTAGTAAGAGCATATAGGCGATTCCAGTCAGTGCCAATACTAGAAGGGTACCCTTTGGGCTAGGAGTTGATGACATGATAACCATAAATTTATTAGACCTAAAAGAAACTATAAATGGACAATCTCACTGCATATGACCAATATGACCATAACTAAAACACCTATTCCTTCCTTTCTCACACTGACTACGGTGCAACTGGCCATAAAACATACAAAGAGGACAAGTTGGAGCTGATTGAGCCACATTGGCTAGAGATTAGGTACCCAATGCCCTAAAACCATCATGACTCTAAAAAATATGATCTTTGGATGGTTTTAAATAAGGTGTACTAGCCGTTGAATAGGAATCAAAGTTTCCCCACTTCTTTTTAGACTATTTTCCACCATCCATATTGCTCTACCGCTGACCTCCATGCTGATACAAATACCAAAACTTCTTACTTTGTCTCTCCCCTATCTCCCCTTGCTTTTTCTTTTCTTCTTCCACCTATTACATATACACCATAAGTTTAGAGATCCATATCCTTGTTCGACAAGATAGGCTTACTCTCTAAAATCAATTCACAGGATAATCTAAAAGCAAATTTCCTTATTTTAGCCCTTATGCTAGAAACTAGCTCAGGAGCATATCACGACAACTAGTAAAACTTCAAGGCATATTCTTTCATCATCATCCTTCATTGGTTCAAGTTTAAAAACTCTTTAGCTTTTGTATTTCCTATCTCTTGAGGAAAGAAGCGATCAAGAAAAGTACTAGAGAAGTTATCCCATAAAGCATACTCAGCATCATCACCCCTAAGTCGCTCCCACTCTTCATACCATTGGTTCGCTAAATCATTCAACTGATAAATAAAGAATTCCACACCCTCTAAATCAATAGCATGTATAACCCATAAGATACTCTCCATCTTATCGATAAAACCTTAAGGATCCTCCTCAAACTTAATACTAGTGAAAAATAGAGAGCTCAACCTCATAAACTATCCAACTCTAGGGGCCTCAAATGAACTTTCGACAATACTAGTAGAACCTGTCTGACATGGGTGAGATATCACCAACTAGTTGAACGAATGAATGGATTAGCAAAACTCAGCATTTATAATATCTCCTTGAGGCAACTAAGTATGAGTGTCACCAACTGGAGACTGATCAGTGGAGATAGGAGAAACTCTATGAGGACAATCAGAAGCAGCGACCCTTGACCAGGTCTGTACCCAAAAAGTTGGATGAGATCTACCCACATTGTCCTCAGGCAGGACAGATGAGTTTCCATGAGCTTCAGATCACCTAGAAAGTATGAATAGAAAGGTGAATAAATGGGAATTAGAGGAATTCAGGACCTTAGACTCTATAGCCCAAAAATAAGACTTCAAGAAGAAAAATATTCCTAAATACCTCGTAGCCTCTCCCTTATAAATGTGGCACGCTACACACCCATAAAAGATACAACACTTGACACGGCTTTGTGGATACCCCTTTATCCTAATCCAATAGAACCAAGTATACCTAGTAGCTGATAAGTTCCAACATAAAATGAGATATGATAAGAAAACGCAAAGTGATTTATGATAGATCAATATTTAATAACTAACATCCAATATCTGACCATAATAACCAAGTCTATAGTTATCCACAAAGGCTCCATCAAAATCAAATACCAATAAAATGTCGGGGCATGCCTAAGACATAAGAAATCAAAACATAAAAGGTAGTTTTTTTTATAGTTGGAATGAAGACTAAGACATAAGAAAATGAAACATAAAATAAAGTTTTTTGATAGATAAAATCTCACAACTTCAAGTCAACTCATGGAATATCCACGAAAACCGATCACTGCACAGAAAAGGTATAAGAATTTTGGGTGCCTATATCATTAGGGATACAGCATCCGAAGATGGTTAGTGGTTGTAATGCTAGCGTGTAACTCGGGGATTAGGGATAAAATAATGTCATGAATAATAATTCAAATCCAGTCAAAACCAATGCACATCATCAAATACAAATACATATACATATATCACATGCTGGGGTAGGGAACAAAGCTTAGAATAAACTTTTAAAACCTTAACTTGGATTGTATAGCATTACTGTCACATGCACAAGCCCAGCTTTATCCCAGCTAGAAGCGCCCCAGTGCATGTAGCCACACGAACTAGAGGATAATCATATGTCATATGCCTAATAGTGGACTAAAACCTCTAAGCATAAAACACCCCAGGTGTTGGTCCTTGGAAAATTCTGAGTTCTGAGCTTACTGCCCTTACTATAACTCTCCTTATAAGTCGTAGGGACTCATTACAGGTCATAGGACCCAGTCGTAACATACTCAGTGAAATTTGTCTATATCACTATTTTGACTATGACTACCATGTTATGAGTTGTAAGGAGTCTAATTGACTTGTATAGTCCTTTCTGTAAGGAAACCAGAGTGATACCTAAAGTATTTTTCCCTGAGTACGACTAATATATAATGATTCCAATGAAATCGTTACAAGTCATAAGGTTCTTTCCATAACCAGACCAATGTTGGTTGTCTAGGATACTATCTAGACTATGACTGAGGGAAACAAGTTGTAAGGTGACCCTACGAGTCATAAGGTCACCCGTAATGACTTAAATTATTTTCCAGCTTTTTGATAAGGGTATTTTAGACATTTCTCTCTTATTATAATAATAATCGATGACCTATAAACATCCTTTGGACCCTATTTTCATCCATAATATACATCAAATACACTCTTTTCTCTCTCAAATTCTCTTAAGCATCAATACTTAGGGTTTCTAAGAAGTGGGTCGAGTAGAGCTTTAAGGGATGAATTCTCCATAATCTTGCATATTTTAGGCATGTGGTTCTACCCTTAAACTCATTTTATGTAATACATGAATTTACCTTGTTTAATTACATGGATTTGAAATAAGAGTTTTGACATGGTTGAGGGCTTTGACATGAATGGTTCTTAAATTGATTTACCCTGGTTTATTGTGCATTATTCGTGATTTGTTACTAATTTTGAACTAGTGGGGTGCATGGTAATGGTGAATAATCAAAGGGGTTATGTTTTCCCCAATTATGATGGATTTTTCTTTAACATATGATCTGGAAAATGAGTTCCCTCAACCAAAATGTGAAATAGATAATGATACATGGCTTTGTCACATGCTTTGACTTGCTCACTTGATCAAATAAATTGGCATAAAAAGTTAATGAACAATGGTATGATTTTATTAAACTTTGAGTATATGGATTCCCCATGTGAATATTAAATGAATCTAAGGGGATTGAAATTCACCTATAAGATGGTTAATGGATTGTGGCGTGATAATAAACTTGCACGTTGGGATGGTATGACGATACCAATGGGAAGCCTAAATTCATAATCGGTTTAATAAATTAGGAATATGTGTTAAATGTTTTAGTTAGGCTTAAAAGAGGTTTGTGTATCCGAGCCATGGAAGTGGAAGTCCCAACGGACCAACACTGGAAACAGTACTAGTCGGCATGGGGATATAAATGACCAAGACATTTGAGTCCCCTTTATTATTATTATTATTATTAATATTAGGGAAAAGACATCGTTTTCACTCCAATCTCTATAAGAAAAGTTGAAGTCACACTTAAACTATATTAGTGACCTATTACATACCTAAACTATAAAAAAAATGATATTTTTTACACCCTGTAAAGCATTATACATTTGCATGTGGTGCGATGTTTCACATGTGCCTGCCACGTCAGTGTCACGTCAGCATAATATGAAAAAAATAATAAATTTACTACTCTTCCTACTTTTTTTTTTCTTTTTAATTTAAACTTTTTCCTTAATATTACTTTTTATCCAAAATACTTTCTCACTTCTTTTGGCTCCTTTTTTTCATCCTCTTCATCATAACCCTAGCTGCACTTACATCCGCAGTATCTTTGCAGCCAATTCATTCTCCAAGCCATGGTGGACGTTGAAGGTGATGTTGCGACAGGACAGCTAAAGATTAAAAATCTCAGTTATTGTGCTTAAAATAAAAAAAAATCTTTTGGGCTCTTCTTCTTTCAAGTCTCTTCTTCTTTTTTCTTCATCCTTGATTGATAAATTAAAAAAAAATTCAAAGGGAGAAACAAACAATAAGAAGTCACATTTTGAGGATAGAAGTTGCAGTGAAATTTTGATAGGCTGTGATAACATCATTATTGTCGGTGAAGCAAATGGGTAAAATGCTAAAATTCTTCAAAAAATTTAATAACTCAAGATTAAAATCAAACATTTTATTAGTATTCTTTGTGTATAAAAATAATTACGTATATTATTGATTACTTGGGATTGAAATGGTATTATGATGGTCATGGTGATGCTCCGCCGAAAATGGAGAAGATGAATAGAAAGTAATCATCTTCTCCGATGTATTTTTGATAATTTTATGAATAAATATCATGAGATTTTCTGTCGAATTCCTTTATCTTCCTCAATAATTTTTTTCATTGTTCTTCTCCGACTGAATTTTTTATTGTGTCTGAACCAAAAATTATGGACTTTATCAAAAAAATAATGAACTTTCCAATGGAAGCCTTCATATTTTCACTATGTTCAATTTCTTTGTTAAAGATCCTCTTTAAAAGCTTTAAGGCAAAAGATTAGAGATGCTTCTATGGAGATTTTGGAAAAGATTACTTCATTGAAGAAGAATCCAATAGAAAAAGAGCAAAAATTTTGAAGAAGATGGGACCCATATATAAGAAGAATCTTAGGAGTAATTAATGATATAATGACTAATAAAATAGTGACACCTGTGCAATTATGTCATTTTAAGATTTTGGTTATTCCTCTCACGTACTTTAAGGAAGGTGAATACACTTTCTCTGCCACATCACCTTCTAAGGAGGTAATAGTTCCACTTTTTTATAGTTTAGGTGTGTAATAGGTCACTATGATAGTTTAGGTGTGGCTTCAAATTTTCTTGTATAGTATGGGGTGTAAACGATTCCTTTTTCTTTAATATTATTATTATATGATTGGGAGGTTCTAGTCCCTTAATGTTATATAAATTAGTGCTTAAGTCACCATTGATTTATGCCAGGAGGTTCGTGTCCCTCATTAGGCATATAGCATATGATTATTCATTGGTTTGTGTGACTACATATACTGGAGCCCTTCCAGCTATGGGAGAGTTAGGCCCATATAGCCCGTGAGTGCCTTGATTATGACGGTTATGCTACACAATCCAATTTGAGATTTTAAAAGTTCATGTTATGCCTTGTTCCTTACCCCGACATGTGATATATATATGTACTTGCATTTGATAATGTGCATAGGATTTGATTGGCTTTTAATTATTACTTATTTTATTATTTTACCCTTTATCCTTGAGTTACATTCTAGCTATCCATCTGCTTACCATCTCCGAATGTTGTATCCCCATATGATGCAGGCACTGGAAATCTTCTATCTTTCCTATGCAATGATCAGGTGTTCATGGACAGTTTGTGAGTTGACTTGAAGTGGTGAACTTTCATCCTTCGGAAGACTTCATTTAATGTTTTGGTTTCTTATTTCTTGGACTTTATTTCAAACTTAGTTTTGGCTATGGTTGGGGGCATTTCCCAAGACTTTATTGGTATTCAATTTTGTTAGAGACTTTATGGGTATTGTGGACTTGAGTGTTGTGTTGGTATTTGGTATTGGCTATCTATATCTTTTGGTGGTTATTTAAATAACTAGAATTTTTTAACTTATTTTACTCTTTCTGGTTATATGTATGGAATTTAGCCTCTATTTGGCATTGTGTTTGATTGACTAGGCAACGGGGGTAGTCTCTGGTCCTTAGTGGTCTTAACATGCCCATCATGACTAGGCCCTGGTTTAAGCCATGACAAAATTGGTATCAGAGAAGGTTCATGGTCAATTGGATGGCCACAAAGTGTGCCACATATATAAAGGATTGGCTGCGAGGCATTTAGGAATATTTTCCTTTCTTGTTGTCTTATTTTTAGGCAATAGAGTCTAAGGTTTTAAATACATCTAATTTTTATTTGCTTGCCTTTTAGATCATGCCTCCTAGAAAATCTGATATTCGTGAAAACTCTTCTGTCTTGTCTAACGAAAATATGGATTGAGATCGTCCTAATTCTAGGGTACAGACCTAATTAAGGTCATTGCTTCTAATTGCCCTCGTGGAATCCCAAGTGTCTTCATTAATCCTACTTCAGAGGGTGACACTCTTGCTCAGTCATCTAAGAGAGATATTACCAATGTTGTGTTCCATCGCGCCATTTATCTGTTGACCCAATTAATGATATCTTAGTCACAAAAGTTAGGTCCTGCTATTATTATTATGAGTTCTTCTGAGGCAACTAGAGTCTGCTGGTTTATGAGGTTGCACCCTCTAACTTTAACTAGTACTAAGGTTGAAGAGGATCCTCAAGGTTTTATAGATAAAATGGAAAAGATCTTTCGAGTGATGCATGTACTAATGTAGAGGGTGTGGAGTTTGGCGCTTATAAGTTAAAGGGTGTGGCATATCATGGTATGAGGAATGGGATCAATCTAGGGGTGATGATGCTGATTTGGCTTTGTGGGATGATTTTTTAGGTGCCTTTCTTGATTGCTTCTTTCCTTAGGATTTGAGGGACGAAAAAATTGAGGAGTTCATAAATCTAAAGCAAGGCAGGATAATGGTAAAGGAGCATTTCTTGAATTACCATTAGTTTTCACGATATGCTCTTGAGTTAGTGTTTCGCATGAGGGATAGAATGAGGAAATTTGCTTCTGGTTTGTCCTATGATTTTGATTCTGGATAGCAAAGCTGCCTTATTAAACAAGGACATGGACATCTCTTGACTTATGGTGTATATGCAATAAGTTTAAGAGGAAAAGAAAAACCCAGCTGAGATATGGGAAAGACAGAGTAAGAGATTTAGACATTCAGAGCAAGGTAGAGGCCAGCAGCAAAGTGGTAGAAAGGTCTCAAAAGAAAAATTAGGTGAGTCTTAACTCCTATTTGGAGGCTAGCGCTCCTTACCCAAAGTTGTTCAACGATTGATGTATTTATAGTGATGATGGTTCTAGGGCACAGGGTGCCCACTCTTAAGAAAATGGGGCCCAGTTAGCACCATCATACCCTCCTTACAGATTTTATAGTTAGTTGCATTGTGGTCAGTGTGAGAAGGGGAGGAACTAATCCTTTAATTGTGGTCAGATTGGTCATATATAGCAGTATTATCCTTTAAAAATTGTTTTTGGGGCCAAAAAGGTACCTACTAATACTTCATCAGCTCTTTCACCAGAGGGTGACACTTCTTGCTCGAACACTAGTCGAAACTATCTCTATACTCTTACAACCCATTAGGAGTTCGAGGTATCTCCTGATGTCATCATTGGTATATTGAAACTCTTCTCTCATGATGTGTATTTGTTGTTTGATTAAGGGTCTACTTTTTATTATGTGACCTTATTTGTGGCTGTGCATTTTGATTTTGATCCTAATATATTTCGAACCCTTTTCTATTTCTACCTCGCTAAGTGACTCTATGGTTGCTTGAAGAGTGTATAGAGGTTGTGTGGTATCTGTTTGTGGTAGGGGAACTTTGGTGTATTTGGTTGAATTAGTCATGGTTGATTTTGATGTTATCTTAGGAATGGATTGGTTGTACTCATGTTTTGCCTCTTTAGACTATCAGATGTGTAAGATCATTTTCAAGTTTTCCAACAAGTCGGTTATTGAGTGGGAGGGGAGTTCCTTAGTTCCTTAGGGGAGGTTCATATCATATCTTAGAGCCCGAAAATTGACTTCCAAAGGGTGTCTTAATCATTTGGTCTGAGTTAAAAATTCCAACTCGAAGGGTCCTTCCTTACAGTCTATACTCATGGTAAGTGAATTTTTTGAGGTCTTCCTTGATGTTCTTCATAAAGTTCCTCTTGATACGGAAATAGATTTTAGGATTGATCTTCTTTCGGACGCTCGTCCTATCTCTATCCTTCCCTATAGGATGTCTCTAATTAAGTTGAAGAAGCTTAAGGAGAAGTAGAAAGACCTCCTTGATAATGGTTTTATTCACCCTAGTGTGTCTCCATAGGGTGTTTCTATTTTCTGGTGCATAAGAAGGATGGTTCCATTCAGATGTGCATTGACTACCGCCGGTTGAATATGGTGTTTGTGAAGAATAAGTACACTCTTTCTAGGGTAGATGACTTATTTGACCAGCTTTAGGGTGCTAAGTATTTCTCTAAGATTTATCTTTGTTCGGGCTACCAACTAAAGATTAAGGAGGAGTATATCCCTAAGACTGCCTTCCATACTCGTTGTGGTCATTTCAAGTTCCTGGTCATATCTTTTGGGTTGACCAATGCCCTGACGGCATTTTTGTATCTCATGAATTGAATATTTCATTAGTTTCTAGATTTGTTCGTCATTGTGTTTATTGATGATATTCTGGATTATTAGAAGAGGGAGGCGAATAATGTTGATCACCTCCATATTGTGTTGCAGACCCTAAAGGATCCGCATTTGTACATTAGGTTTTCAAAGTGTGAATTTTTGTTAAGCATTGTTACTTTACTGGGACATGTTGTTGTATCTAGCAAAAAGATCATGGCGGATCCACAAAAGTGGCGGTGGTTATAAAGTGGCCTAGACCCATGACTCCAACCGATATTCAAAGTTTCTTGGGTTAGTCGGTTATTATAGGAGATTTGTGTAGAGCTTCTCATCTATTGCGGCTCCATTAACTAAGTTGACCCAGAAGAAGATGAAATTTATATTGTAGGATGCTTGTGAGGGGAGTTTTGAGAAGCTGAAAGACAAGTTGACTTCTACTCAAGTTTTGACAGTGCTTGAGGGTATTGATAGCTTCGTTGTCCGTTCTGATGCGTCCCGGGTGGGACTTGGTTGTGTCTTGATGCAACATAGTAGAGTTGTGGCATATGCTTCTAGATAGTTTAAGGTTAATGAGACTAATTATCCAACTCATGATTTGGAATTATTAGTTGTGGTGTTCTCATTCAAGATCTAGCAACATTATTTGTATGGGGTTCATGTTGACATTTATTCAGATCATAAGGGCCTGCAATATATGTTAACTCAGAAAGAGCTAAATCTCACAAAAAGGAGGTTTCTTGTGTTACTAAAGGACTATGACATGAGTCTCCACTATCACCCAAGTAAAGCTAACGTGGTTGTTGTTGCTCTTAGCAGTTTGTATATGGGGATCTTATCCCATGTTGACGAGGAGAAGCGGGATTTGGTGAAGAATTTCACCGTTTGGCTAATCTTGGAGGTCACATCTTAGATTCTGGAGATGGTGGTGTGTTGGTGAAAGAGGTAGCAAAATCATTTCTTAGTGCTGAGGTAAATGAGAAGTAGGTGTTAGGCCCTATCTTGATGAACATCAAGAAGGATGTAAGAAGGCAGAAAGTGATATCCTTAGAGATTGGTGGTAATGGTATCTTGAGGTACCAATGGAGGTTGTGTGTTCCCGACATTGATGGGCTGAAAGGATGAATTTGGAAAAATCTCAGAGACTAAGAAGCTACCAACTAAACCAAAATATGAATGCACTGACAAAATTCCACATTCGACATATCAGCCGCAGGAGCTTGAGGAGGACTAGAGGGGACCAATGGAATTCCATGAGGGCAATCAGGAACCGGATCCCTAAACTAGGACTGTAACCCATAACAGGGCGTGTCCCATCAGCATTGTACTCAAGTGGGACAAAAAAGCTTCAATGAGCTTCGAATGGGAATTAGAGAGACTCAATACCTTGGACTCTATTATTTGAAATAGAACAACAAGAAAGGGAAAGATTCCTAAATGTCTCATAGCTTCTCCTTTATAGGTGTGGCGTGCTACACACCCATAAAAGAAAATCTACTCGACACGACTTTGTTGGATACCCAATGATACCAAACCTAGGCTTCGATACTCTATTTGTCATGACCCAAACTAGGTCCTGGCCACGACGGGTATCTCAAGTCCCGTATGGATCAGAGATTACCCCGTTAATCTAACCAAACCAAAAACACCAGGCCTGAAGGTCGGCTAAAATTCAAACATATAATAAGATAAGAGATTATCAATTTAAAGACATTATAATAAGTCTATAACCAAAACCAACCTTCAATAACCAAGCAACAAACCAATACCAGTACCAATGCCAATACCAATACCAGTTAGTACCAATGCCGACACCGCCTATGCCCACAGTAGTCCGACAAAGCCTCTAATCAAAAGGAAAGAATATCTAGTCGGGACATGCCCCTAGCCATAACCAAAACCAAGACCAATGGAATATTAAAGTCATAAAGAAATCCATAGCATAAAATAGAGTCCTTCAAAGTATGGCAGCTCACCACTTCAGTCTGACTCAAAAGTTGTCCCCGAATCACCTAGTCACTGAGCAGGACGACCAAAAGTATAACAAATTCCTTCATTTCACAAAGATACAGCATTCGTAGATGGTTAAAAGCGTGAATGCTAGCACATAACTCAGGGACGAGGATAACATAATGATATGATCAACGGTTTAAAATCATTCAAAATCCAACACAAATATCAAATGCATATACATAAAGATATATATCACATGCTGAGATATGGAACAAGGCTTAACATGTTGTTCAAAACTTTAGCTTGGATTATGTAGCTCAACCATCATATAATAGTACCCACTGGCTATATGGGCCCCAGGTCTCAACCCCTTGTCAGGCCCCAGCGCTTGTAGCCGCACGAACCGGAGAATAATCTAATATATATGCACATGGAGGATAAGAACCCTCCAATATATACCAAGGTGACTTAAGCACCCAATCATATAATTATTTATGGAGGACTCGAACCTCCCTAATCATGAAATAATAATAAGGAGGACTCGAACCTCCCTGGTTACTTTGACCTCTGCATTGGCAAACGTTGTTCCCAGTATCGGTTACTCGGACCTCCACTTTAACGACTGAAATACAGAACCCTTATTAGAGCCTAATTTAAACAATTATCATACATTCTCATTCAATGAACAACAATAAACTTTTAGTCATACATTGTTGGTATCATCATACCAACTACGTTTGCAAGGTAACACATCATGCTAAATCAATTTTCATTAACTTGGGGAGAGAAACCCACTTTGTTCATTAACACGCATTGGAAAACACCGACTCCCTTAGTTCATTAAATCATACCATTGAATCAAAAATACTTCTTTATATCATGCAATAGTTCAAGACTAGTTCAATTTTACAAATTCTCATAGTTCTCATAATCAAAACCAATTTTGCATTATGGGGTTGGGGTCATAACTACTACAAACGTCACAAGCTTGGGAGTCACAATTTCCTAGTTCATTCACCATACCTATGCACCCACAAGTTCAAATCCATATTGAAAGCATGAAAATCATATATATAAATAATGAGAAACATTGTTCCATTCAGAACATTCAAAAAACCCAACCTTTGTTTTCAAAACCAAAGCAATAATCTTATGAACAATACTTTAAATCACATGCCTTTGCAAGATTAACAATGAAGGAAGAGTAGCATGCCTGAAATAGTAAGATGTACGGAGAGAAACCACCCTTCAGAACCTTAATGGATTAACCTCTTGAAACCCTGGCTTTAACTTGAACAAAGAGTTTGAAAGAGAATTTGGGAGTATTTTATTAGGAATGATATGATAATAAAGTCCCAAGAAAGGATTTAAGTTATGGGGTCCAAGGGGTTAAAGTGGGAATTGTCCAGAGTGCCCTCAACTAAAAAGTTAAGAAAGTGTTGCCTTTGACCACGAGTCAACCCCTTTACTCATAACCACACCATATGACTCATCACCATGAGTGGTAACCAAGATAGTGACTAGGACCCTAATACACTATTGACGTTACGACTCGACCAACACATTCATAATGAGACCCTATGACTCATAGGGACTAGTCGTAGTCAACAAAAAATAAAATTTAGGACTTACACTAGACACCCTACGATTTCTCCTAATGACTCGTAACATATCCTTACAGCTCTTAGTAAGCCACTTATACTCAAAGCAGAATCAAGCCTCAAACTTAGTAATTTGGTTACAACTCATCCCAATGATTCGTCAAGACACCCTATGACTTTGGGGGTCCAGTCGTAACCAAGGCAGAAATCTCAAAGCTCAAGAAATCTTCAAGGGTCAATATTCAAGGTGTTTCATAAAGCCATGTCCTTATTCCTCAGACGACAGACCTGTCTATCAAAGAGTTCAATCAGGACTTCTTCATAAGACAAGAAATCCGAAACACCAATACTCTATAAAGGAAAAATCAAGGAAGAATCTCCCACACACTTCTTCAACATTGACACATAGAAGACTAGATGAATGGAACCCATACTTGAAGGAAATTCCAACTCATAAGCCACATTTCCCACTCGCCTCAAACTATAGTACGGACCAACATAACAAAGGTTGAGCTTCCCATTCATTCAAAACCGCATCACTCCCTTTATGGGAGACAACTTCAAGAACACTAAATCATCCACCTCAAACTACAACTCTATTCTCCTCATGTCTACATAGGACTTTTGGAAACTTTGGGCGGTTCCAGGTCTATCCCAAATCACCTTCACCTTCTCCATAGCTTGACGATCCAAGTTAGGACCATATAACCTATTCTCACTAACCTCAATCTACCAAATTAAAGACCTACACCTCCTACCATAAAGATCCTCGAAAGGAGTATCCCAATAATAAAGTGATAGCTATTATTATGCGCAAACTCTATAAGGAGAAAATGATCAACCCAACTACCACCAAAGTCAAGCATACTAGACCTTAGTATATCCTCTAATGTCTGAATGGTCCTCTCGGTTTGTCCATCTACTTGGGGGTGAAAGGTGGTGCTAAGGCTCACCTTTAGTTCCTAAACCTCACTTAAATGAATGCCAAAAATGAGACGAGAAGTTCGTACCTCAAAAAAAATAATGGAAATCAGAGCACCATGCAACCCAATTATCTCTTCAATGAACAACTTAACATAGTCCTCAAAAGAGAAATTTGTTCTCACCAGCAAGCAGTGAAAAGACTTAGTCATCCTAACCATGATGACCCAAATCAAATCAAATTGTCCACGAGTCCACAGAAGACCCATAATTAAATCCATATTAATCACCTACCATTTTTACACAGGCAACTCAATTTCATGAAATAAGCCACCAGGACTCAAGTGCTCCACCTTCACTTGCTGACAAACCATACACTTTGCCACAAAATTTGCCACATCCCTATTCATTTTATTCCACCAATATATTTCTTTCAATTCATGGATCATATTCATCGAAATACGATGAACAATATAGCTCAACTCATAAGATTTGGATAAGATTTTCTCTCACAACCTATCAATATAAGGACACACAACCTTCCTTGGTACCTCAAGATACCATCACCACCAATATTAAAGTCCATCACTTTCTATTGGCCTACTTTACCTTTAATCCGCATCAAAATGGGATCCAAAACTAATTCTCCTTCGCCTCAACACCTAGAGATGACTTTATCACCTCTTGCACCATCATTCCAATATCTTTAAAGTCTTAGAGACGGACTCTAAGATTAGCAAACTGGTGAATATTTTTCACCAATTCTCGCTTCACCCCATCCATGTGAGATAATCTTACTATAGAAAACCTTCTAAAAGCATCACAACCATGTTAGCTTTACCTGCATTATAATGGAGACTCAAGGTGTAATCCTTGAGAAACTCAAGCCACTTCCTCTGCTTGAGATTCAACTCCTTCTAGGTGAACACATATTGCAAACTCTTATGGTTTGAATATATGTCAACATGAACCCAACACAAATAATGACGCAAAATCTTCAAAGGAAAGACCATAGCCAACTACTCTAAATTATGCGTCGAATAGTTCTTTCCATGTACCTTCAACTTCATAGAAGCATATGCAAACACCTTGCTATGCTACATCAACACACAACCTAGTCCCACTCAGGACACATCATTATAAACAACAAAAAAATTGGTATTCTCTGTCAGGGTCAAAACTAGAGCCGAAATTAACTTATCTTTCAACTTTTCAAAACTACCCTCACAAGAATTTGACCATATAAACTTCGCTTTCTTTTAAGACAACTTAGTTAATGGGGTAGAAATAGAAGAGAAACTTTTCACCAACCTTCTATAGTAACTGGCTAAACCCAAAAATATCTGAATATTTGTTGGATTTATGGGTTTAGACCACTTCTTAATCATTGCAAATTTCTTTGGATCCACCATGATCCCTTCACTAGACATAACATGACCCAAATAGGTCACAATATTTAACCAGAACACACTTAAGTAACTCCATATACAACTGTTAATCTTTCAAGGGTTGTAATACAAGGCGGAGGTGATCGGTATGATTCACGTCACTCGTGAAATACACCAAAATATCATTAATAAATACAATTATGAACAAAAATGCAGAAACTGATGGAATACCCAGTTCATAAGATCCATGAATGTTGCCAGGGCATTAGTAAAACCAAAGGATATCACCGAAACTTTAAAATGACCATATTGGGTTCAAAAAGCAGTCTTAGGATATCCACTTCCCTAATATTCAATTGATAGTAACCCAACAAAAGATCAATCTTAGAAAAGTACTTAGCACCTTGAAGCTGGTCAAATAGATCATCAATCCTAGGAAGAGGGTACTTATTCTTTACAGTCACCTTATTCAACTGGTGGTAATATATACACATTCGAATGGACCCATCCTTCTTATGCACGAAGAGAATCGAAGCACCCCACAAAGAAACACTAAAGCAAATAATACCCTTATCTAGAAGATCTTTCAACTGCTCCTTAAATTTGCTAAACTCAGATGGAGCCATTCTATAGGGATTGATGGAGTTAGAATGAGTGTACAGTAGAAGATAAATCCTAAAATCAATTTCCCTATCAGGAGGAACACTAGGAAGATTATCATAAAATGCCTCGAGATACTCACAGAATTAAAATAAAGGACCTTTGGATCTCGAATCCTTAACATACACTAAATGGTATAGATACCCCTTGGACGATAATTTTCGGGCTCTAAGATAAAATTGAATCTTCCCTTAGGCACTAGGAAACTACCTTCCCACTCAATCACCGGCTCGTGTGGGAATTGGAAACTGACTCTTTAGGTCCGACAACCAAGACATGTATAGAATGAATGCAATAAATCCATAACCAAAATCACATCAAAGTCTAACATGTTTAATTCAATCAGGTCCAATAATGTCTTCCTACCATAAATGGATACCACAAAAACCCTATAGAAAAAGGGATAAGGAATACACTAAGAATCAAAACAAAAAAGAATAGCCACATAAGGGGTCACATAAGAGAGAGTAAATAAGGGATTAAGCAAACAATATACATCACAAGAGAAAAGTTTTAATGTACTGATAACAACATCAGGAAAGGCCTCAGATTCCCTGCAGATAGCAAGGGCATAAAGGTAATTCTGACTAATGCCAGAACCAGAGGTGGCACCCTTCAGTGTAGGGGATAAATAAGTAGCAACAAGAACTTTATTTTCTCTAGAAAAAACCCTAGAAGGATAATCTCACTACATATGACAAATCTAACCACAGCTTAAACACTGATTTCTCCTATGGTAACAAACTCCATAATGCACCTAACAAAAAAATTGACTAAAGGGATAGGATAGAGTTAACTGAGGCCCACTGGTCTGAGATTGAGCACCTTGTTTCTTAAACCCACTATTATTTTGAAAATGACTATCACTAGATGTCTTAGGGCATGGGTCACTAGCTATAAAATAGGAACCAGAATTACCCCACTTCTTTTTAGACCATTTCCCACCATCTCTGCCACTCTAATGCTGACCTTCACCCTTTTCTAAATACTAAAACTTCATATTCTCTCTTTCACTCATCTCTGGTTGCTTTTTATTTCCTCTTTCACTTGTTGGATATAGCCCACAAGTCTAGAGATGTCCATATCCTTGTTCAGAAAGGCAGCCTTGCACTCCTAAATCAAATCACGGGACAATCAAAAAGCAAACTTTCTTATTCTACCCGCCATGCTAAATACTAATTCAGGAGCATAATTAGACTGCTAATGAAACTTTAAGGCATACTCCTTTACTGTTATTCTTTCTTACTTCAAATTTATGAATTCCTCAGCCTTTGCCTTTCTCAACTCCTGAGGAAAGAATCAATCAATAAAAGATCTAGAGAAGTTATCCCACAAAGTGGACTTAGCATCATCACCCTAGACTGGTCCCACTTCTCATATCACGAATACGCCATATCCTTAAACTGATAAGAAGCGAACACCACATCCTCAACATCAGTAACATGCATCACATGAAAAATCTTCTATATCTCATCAATGAAATTTTGAGGATCCTTCTTAACCTTTGAACCTATGAATGTTAAAGGACTTAACCTCATAAACTATCCAATTCTAGTGACCTCATAAAATGGACCAACAGAAGCAACACATTTGGTTTGAGAGGCCAACAACTGGGTAAGCAAATGGATCGAATAGCAAAACTTAACATTAGATACATCAGCCTGAGGTGTTAGAGGGGAGCTAGGGGGAACTGAGAAACCTACATAGAGTAGTACAATCAGGAGATGGATTTCTAGATCGGGTTTAAACTTCTTAAGTAGTACGAGCTCCATTAATATTTTTCTCGAATGGGACAAAAGAGTTTCAATAAGCATCAGATCTTCTTGGAGGCATGATCTGAAATGCAAACAAACAAGGATTGAAGGAGATTAAAGATCTTAGACTCTATAGCTCAAACTAGAACAACAAGAAAGGGAAATATTTCCAAATGTCTCATAGCCTCTATCTTATAAGTATGGCACGCTACACACTCATAAAATAAACTGTACTTGACATAGCTTTATGAACACCCAAATACACCAAACTTGGCTCTGATACTAATTTTGTCATGCCCTGAACCAGGGCCTAGCCATGATGAGTTTCTCAAGTTCACTAGGGACTAGAGACCACCCTCATTTCCAAGTAAAATAGAGAATACACACTATTAGAGACTGAATTCTAAACATATAACAAAATAGAAATAAATAAGTTCAAAGACATTTTTGATATGTCAACACCAAAAACAAGTACCAAAAACCAATACCTTCTAACAAAACTAAAATCAATAAAGTGTCGAGACATACCCCCGATAATTGCTAAAAATAATACTAATAGTCTATGACCCAATTGAAAACATAAACCTAAAATGAAGCCCTCTGAAGTATGGAAGTTCACCACTTCAGTTCAACTCTCAATCAATCCAAAAACCACCTACTCACTATGTAAGAGAAGTAGATGTATCTCCGATGCCTGCATCACTTGGGGATATAGCGTATGGAGATGGTTAGTGGGTTGAGCACTAGCATGTAACTAATGAATAAATGATACAATAATGTTATGATTCACAATTCAAAGCCAATCAAAATTCAATGTACATAATCATATGTAATTACATATATATATATCATATGCCGAAAGTGGGAATAGGGCTTAGCAAAAATCTTTAGGACTTTAACCTGGATTACGTAGAATAATCATCATACAAAGGCATCCATGGACTATAAAGGCCTAGCACTTTCCCAACAAGAGGGTCCTAGTGCGTGTAGCCACACAAACTAGAGGATATATATATCATATGCCTTATGGGGGACTTGAACCTTTCCGTATAAATCAAAGGTGACTTAACCACTGAATCATATAACATGGGAGACTCAAACCTCCCAATCATATAATAAAAGAGGACTCGAACCTCTCAGTCATTTATACCCTTCACGCCGACTAGAGCAATTTCTAGTATTAGTCCCTCTGGACCTCCACCTTTACGGACCGACTACATAACCTTGTTTTAATCTTAATATAAAATATTCAGCACACATTTCCATTTATTGAACAAATTGTGCATTAAGGAATCCCGTTGGTATCATCATACCAACCTTACTTGAAAGTTAACATTATCATGTCATAACCATCATTTGTCATATGGGAGAATTCATAGCACCTTAGGTTCATTTAAATATTCACACGGGGAATCCACACATCCCAAAGTTTAATAAAACAATCTATGGTTCATTAACCTTTCATGCCAATGAAATAGTATAAGTAGCAATCAAATCACGTGACAAAACCATAGTCGACATTGATTTCACAAATGGATTGAGGGAATTATTTTTTCTAAAGCCATATGCCAAGGCAAAACCATCAAAATGGGAAAAACCATCACCCCTTAGTTTAATCACCATGCTCATGCACCCCATATACTCAAAATCATTAATAAAAAATGAACAATACATAATAATCCATGGCGAAATCAATTTAGGGTAAAACCATGTCCAAACCCTCAAACACATTAGAACCTATGTTCAAACCATATCCATAATTATTTAATTTTATGCATTAAGTAAAATGAGAATAGGGGTAGATTCACATGACAGGAATAACAAGATTTACAGGGAGAATTTGACTTTGGAAGCTCTAAATTACCTATTTCTTTAAAACCATAAGTATTGTTGCTTGAGTGAATTTGAGAGAGAAGAGAATGTGCTTTGATTTGATAAAGGGTGAAAATAATGCTCCAAAGGTCTTTTATGGTCGTGAGTCACAAGTGGAGAAAAGGAAAAATATCCAAAGTTCCTTTAATTAAAAGATGAAAAATTATCGTCGATGACTATGGGTCACTCTACAACTCATAAGGGTACATAACGACTCATCACCATGAGTCGTAGTCAAGACAGTTTCTAGGGAACACACACACTATTGAACCTATGAATTACCTCATACGAATTGTAAAGTGACCCTACAACTCGTAGGGTCCAAGTAATATCTAAGACAGAACCATCTGTGTAACTCACTGGTCACCCTACGCTTAGCACTTAAGAGTCACTATGACTCATAGAGTCTAGTCACTGTCAGGACAGAAATCTTGACACATACACTAGTTGGCCTATGATTTGAGTCTATACAACTTGTATGAAGACCTTATGAGTCATTAGAAGAGTCGTTATCTGGGCATTGATCTCAAAGCTTAGAGATTTCTCAGGGACCAACACTTGGGGTGTTTCACAACAACTATGTTGTCATCATAGGTTTCACCCAAGTGGCATGATTTTGGATCTATATGTTCATGATTTTGTACCTAGACCAGTTCGAACAACCTATTTAGTGTAGATGTTTGACGCTAGGCATCATGAGCTCGGATGGTGTTTGGCAGTTTTAAAAAACTCCCTCTATGTGTAAACTTTAGGAAAACTACTATTTATATATTCATAAAATACTTTTGTGCAGACTTTATCCATCATGGTTTTTACCTCATGTTTAATTATTTGTCATAATTTTTACTTTCTCACAACTTCTATTTCACATCATAGCTACTGTTTTAAGCTACTCACTGCACATTTTCATTATCAGTTATTAAGTTTATGATGTGTATGTTTGTATACATTTATATGTGAGTGAATATTTCAAATGTGATGAAAATTATAGTTAAAAAAGGGACTATGTAAAATCATTTAAAATCAAATTGTTTTTTAAATATAAAAAAATGATATCCTTTTTGGGCTGAATTAAAAACAAAAATGCGACTCATCAATCAAGAAAAATAAAGTGTAAATATTGGCCTCGAGCTTAGCATGGGTGTCAAGCCACTAGTGTGTGTGTGTGTGTGTATACATACATATATATATATATATATATATATATATATGTATATATATATATATATAAATTAGTATTGCTAGTGATTTAGTAAAATTACTATAAAAATACTTGTGAAAAAATTTAAATGAGCCCTATATAAGACGTCAAATTAATTTAAAACATCAATAGTTAATTTATGTTTTGTGTCTATTTTACCTATATACATATATACATATATATACACACAAAAACACATTTTCTTTGTCAGTTATTCAATTTATGATGTGTGTATATACATATATATATGTGTGTGTGTGTGTCTGTGTCTGTGTGTGTGAATAATTCAAATGTGACGAAAATTATAGTTAAAAAGGGACTGTGTAAAATCATTTAAAATCAAATTATTTTTTAAATATAAAAAAAACTGATATACTTTTTGGGCCAAATTAAAAATAAAAATGTGACACATTAATTACGAAAAATAAAGTATAAATATCCTCTAGCTTAGCATGGGCATCAAGCCACTAGTATGCGTGTTTGTTTGTATGTATATGTGTGTGTGTGTATATCTTGTGAAAAAAAATTAAATGAGCCCTATATAAGACGTCAAGTTAATTTAAAATAGCAATAGTTAATTTATGTTTTGTGTCTATTTTATATATATATATATAAGGAAAAAAATTACTAATTAGAAATGATAGAGTAAAATTACTATAAAAATACTTGTGAAAAAAATATTAAATGAGTCCTATATAAGACGTCAAATTAATTTAAAATATCAATAGTTAATTTATATTTTGGGTATATTTTACCTTTATTTATGAAATATTATTAATTTTCTACTACTTAACGGACTTAATAATTAATTAGGGGCAATATAGTAAAATTACTATCGAAGCAATCAAAGCAAGCATGTCGACCATGAGTTGTCTGTTTTAGAGACTTCATTCATATATAGAGAGAGAGAGACAGAGAGAGAGATAAAGAGAGAGACATAATCGACCTTCAGGTTTGTTGCTAGATGTTTGGGAGCACTTGATGCTTAGCTGATTGGTGGGCGCATGGAGTTGATTTTTGTTTTCTTCTTAGTTGGTTTGGACTTTTGGTTCAATGAAGGTTATGGGGCCTTGTTCTGGTTGAATCTTATGTTAGTAATAACGGATTCACTAGGCAAATAGTTATTTAGTAGTTGACAGTCTTTCATTATTTTTAGTCATGTCTTAATAAGGATTGTCTCTTTTCAGATTTTGCCATTATCACTATATATGATTCCACCTTAGTTTCGTTATATATATTACTCTATACATATGATATTCCAACGATCCTTCAGACACACTAGTGAGAAACTAGTTATAGCTTACGATTAGGGTGTAGACTCAGATCGTGACATTATCTACTATTGTATTAAATCTATATACTCATGGTGAACTCGGACGAAGAATCATGAGATTAAAAATAAAGTTTGAATGAATCAAGCTCTAGAGATAGGTATTATATACCAGCTTAGCTAGATCAAAGACTACCACAAAGAATATAAGGAGTAAGATATTCTCTTTAGTAACACAAAGAAATTATTTATGGCTAGGATAGTCATATACCTAGATCACCATACTTGATTATAAAACATAACGATACATAAACATATTTGAATTGGTTTACCACATCCTAGTCAATGATGTAGGTGTAAGTTTAATCCCAAAAGATAATAAGAGACTCAAAAGACCATGATCATATATCAAATTCATAAATCAATAACTATATAATTAAGCTAGTCGATAAGATTGAACACTGTGGATGATTACGAAGTACAGCTGTAACCCTAGAATATTTCAACTATACTGATCATAACTTTTATTTATTTTCTTGCTTAAATTAGTAGTTATAAATTCACAAAATTTAAAAACTCTTTTGATTACTTAATCACTTGTCTAAAATTATGGTAGTAGAATAAAAAAGACATCTTGATAAATCAAAAGTATATCTTTGGTATGATTGTTAGACTAAATAAAAAATTATGAAGTAAAGTTATAACCCTAGAATATCTTTGCTCTAGTGATACATAAACTAGCCGATGAGATTGAATACTATAGAAGATTGTGAAGTAAAGTTGTAACCCTAGAATATCACTGCTCTAGTGATCACAAACTTCATTTATTTTGTTGCATAATGTAGTAGATATAAACTCACGAGATTAAAAAACTCTTTTGATTACTCAAACACTTGTCCAAAATTGCCATAGAGGAATAAACTAGACCTCTTGATACATTACACAAGAGTCTTGAGTATGATTTCGAAATTACACCAATCTATATTACTTGGATGACCACATACATTTGTTAGTTGCTAAAAGTTTATAATAGAAAATATTGTAGTTCGGGACTATTGAGACATAGAGATTCATGAATCGAGATCCTGATGCATATAGATATAAATGGTATATGAGAGTAATTGTAATGATTCAATTTACGAGTCATGATGGCACCTACTTTATTCCGCCAGTTGGTAGCCAAATCACAGCCCGAAGTTCTAAGAAATGGGATAATTTGTTGTAAAATAGCACAAATATTGGGAAATTGCTAGTGAAAGGCTCGCAAGCAATAAACCAATAATAATAGTAATAAAATAGAACATAAAAGAAGAGAAATAACAATCCCATGACCTAGTAATGTCAGTACAAAGCCTCTAATCCAAAAGAATACAAAGTATGAGCATGTCAATATTCATCAGTCTTGGAATATAGAAAGACCAAGAATAAATAGAAGAAGGGGGAAAGGGAAACTCTAGCTCTAAGAGCTCACCCAATCTCCGTACTCAAATCAGCACGATTGCAGCATCAATGGCGGCAACTAGTACTCGAATCTGCACCAAAAAGGCACAGAAGTGTAGTATGAGTACCAAAGTCATAGGTACTCAGTAGGCATTATCGACCGACTGAGCTAAATCATAATATAAGTATAATAAAAATTCAAGATAAATAAGCTAAGTCAAGGTAAAAGGTCAAACCCTGAATAAAGCTCCAAAAACTGTAAATAAATAGCCAGAACAAATATAAAGAAAAGAAAGCATAACTAACACTACAAAACTGACCCTCATAAGCTAGTAAGTGCAGAAAAGTAAATAACCCAATGTGGGCCCCCATAAACTTGGAGGGTGCAATAAAAAAACTAAGTAACCGAAATTACATCAATTAACCATATCTCAAACCATCATGAATCCATTCACATCATAACACACCATAAATAACCTCTCAATGTCATACTCGAACTGAGACTCAATATCATCATCATTATTTGCTGGACTCAAACCAAAACTCATATCATCAATTGCCGAACTTAAACCAAAACTAGGATTGATCCCTCAATACCAACCTAGAATAAGTATCACGAATCTAGACTCTTTGATCTCTATAAAAAGAATTTAGATAAAGTAACACGTCTAGAGGTCTACAAAGAGCTAATGAGAGTCTTGGACTAAGGTGGTTCGGAGGGGCCCATTTCTAATCTCTAAAATTCATTCTAAAGAATTTTTTACCCCGGACTAGGATAAGGTAACTAAATGTACTACTAGATATTAAATAAGACACTTTTATTCCTAAGAAACCAATTCTACCTATAGCATGAGTAATTAAGTCAATTACGCCTAATTTACGATTTCTTCCTTAAAGGCTACAAAGTCTAAACAATACTAGTTATACCTACAAGACCTAATTCTCAAATCATATCTAGCAAATTATCATAAATATACTATAAATTATCCTAATATATGAGAGAGGTAAACCTAGCCTACCTAAACATCAAAAAAAGCTCGGTGAAACCCGCTAAATAATTTATTTCCTTTTCTAAAAGCTTTCGCACAATGTCATGATACCAAACTGATAATATACCCATAATATAAGAATAATGTTACCCATATTGTGTTTTTATGATTCGAGTCCAAAATCAGGTAAAAATCCCATATGGGACTCCCTTGCTGAATTGCACTTTCAAAACTGTCAATACGTCCCTTTATGCTCAAGGTGTATTTCCCATCAAGAATTGGTAGATTTCGAGCTCAAATGGTGCTAAATTCAACCCACCATTAATCTCAGGATTTTAAGAGATAGTATAGAAATTCACCATGAAATTAATAAAAACCTACCAAGGACTTGAAGAAGAAACGAGTAATTTAAGCTTACTAACTTCCCAAATCACCTATTTATGTATCTCCCAAGATTCCACCCTTTCTAGGGTTTTCCACTTTGAACTTGAATGAAAATAGGAGAAAATTGGGATAATTGGGGCATTTAATGGCTCCCACGTACTGCTAAAGTAAGCACCAGGACGCTTTAGTAGTCAATGCTAAATTGCCCAGGTGTCGCTAAAATAGTGCCCGCCTATGCCTGGCATGCCACTTAAATGGTTAAGTTAGCGTTAAAATGGCATAAGCTTTAGTGATCAACTTCCAATAAAGTGGTTCACTGGGGATGCCTGACCACTTAAGCGGGCTCCACTTAAGTGCCCAAAGAGCTGCTTTAGCAGATGCACTGGCTGAGTGCACTAGTTGGAGATTTGGAATTTTTTCCAAGTCTCTGTCAACCTATTGGGATTCATTCAGAATTCCATGTACAAAAACAAATTATTCTACCCTATCAATTATGATATTCCAGACTTATTGGCTTAGTCAAAATTTCCATCCAAATTTGTTTGAACAAAAAAAGTAGGTCCCACATGAAGTTTCATTTTTCTTGATTTCTGCTCAATAGCCAAAAATGAGTCCAGAAACCTTGGGAACCAAACCAAAGGTCCTCCTAGCCTAAAATTAATGTTTTGGAGTTGTTAGAACTATCAAAATTTAGATACGAGGTCTTTTTACTGTAGTTATTTCCCAATAGCCAATTCGAGCTAGTGAAGACTTTAAAATAGAAAATTGGCTCTAAAAATCAAAAGAACTGCTCGATAACCAAACTGTCAGCTTCAACAAGTCATTTGACAGTTATAGGAAAGCTCTAAATGGTTAACTGGCTGGAGATACAGAAAATAAAGAGGTTCATTATAATATCTACTACTACATAAACTTTCATTCATGAATGTAAAAGGTTAGGATGTACTTAAAGGCTCAAACAGGTGAAGATATTGGGCTCGTATCTCTCTTTCAATATCTCAAGTAGCCTCCTTTACTGTGCGGTGTCTTTACTAAACCTTAAATACTGAAATCTCTCTAGAGAACAACTATTTGACATCTCTTGCTAATATGAACTCAAGCTCCTCTATAAAGGTCAACCGCTCATCCAACCAATCCACCGAAGCACGAGACTCATCGGGAATGTACTGTCGTAACATAAAAATATAGAAAATCAAATGAACAATAGAAAAATCTGAGGGTAAGGATAACTCATTATACACCTCACTAACTGTGTGAAGGATCTCAAGAGGTCCAACATATCTGGGGTTGAGCTTGTATTTCCTCTCGGACCTCATTACACCCTTCATGGGAGATAGATGGAGGATTGCCAGTTCTCTAACTCCAATCTCAAGGCACAATGTCTATAATTTGCATAAGTCTTCTGCCTACTCTGAGCTACTCTCAACCTATCCTGAATCACCTGGACCCTATCCAATAACTCTTGAAGCAAGTATGTACAAAGTGTATAATCTCTGAGGTCTTGAACTAACCGATAGGAGAACAATAATGCCTACCATATAAATACTAAAATTGTGCCATCACAATACTCGAATGGTAGTTGTTATTATATATGAACTCCTCCGAATCTAAGTGTTACTCCTACTAACCTCAAAAATCATAACATAGGCTTAGAACATATCCTCAAGAATCTGAATTATCCATTCC
The DNA here is from genome assembly GCF_002878395.1 of Capsicum annuum. NCBI lineage: Eukaryota > Viridiplantae > Streptophyta > Magnoliopsida > Solanales > Solanaceae > Capsicum > Capsicum annuum. The sequence continues at coordinate 102,247,444 of NC_061117.1, forward strand.
AACTGCCCATCAGTATAAGAGTGAAAGGTTATGCTATGATCTACCTGAGTACCTATCTCCTCTTGCAAGCAAAATCTGGTAGAGAACACTAAGCCCTGGTCTGAAATGATAAAATATAGGTATTCCATACAAGTGGACTATCTCATGAACATTGATACGGGCTAACCTCTCAGCACTGAAAGATATTTAACTAGGAATGAAATATGTCGATTTGGTCAACTGATCCATAATCACCCAAATACCATCAAAACCACTAGAACTGTGAGGAAAACTACTAACAAAATCCATGGTAATTTGATCCCATTCCACTCAGGAATAGGCAATCTCTGAATCAAGACTCTAGGTCTCTGATGTTCGGCCTTCACCTTATGACAACATAGGAAACAAGCTATAAATTCTACCATATATTTCTTCAAAATGTTCCATCAATAATGTTGCCTCAAATCTCAATACATCTTAGCTATACTAGGGTGAATGGAATACCTGGAGTTGTTGCCTCAAATCTCTATACATCTTAGCTATACAAAGGTGAATAGAATATCTGGAGTTATGAGCCTTACATAAAATTGATTGAATTAAGTCTCTAACTCTTGGAACATAAATACATCCATCAAACCTCAAAATACCCTTAGAATCTATGGTATACCTTTTGGAGTCATCACTCAACACCTGATCACGGATAATACTAAGCATCATACCCTCAAACTGGCGACTCCAAATCTACTCAAATAAGGTAGACATTGCCTTAATACTAGCAAGAATCCTCTTGGGATCATAAATGTCTAGTCGCACCATCAAGTTGGATAAGGATTGGATGTCCCACGCCAACGGCCTTTGAGAAATTGAGATAGAAGCCAAACTACCTATACTCATCACATTTTGGCTCAAGGCATCTGATATTATGCTCACCTTTCCTGGATGATATAAAATAGAGATATCATAATCTGTAAGTATCTCCATCCATCCATGCTGCCTAGAATTAAGATCTCTCTAGGTCATAAGATAATGAAAACTATGACAATTTATGTAGATCTCAAAATTTAAGCCATAAAGATAATGCCTCCAAATCTTAAGTGCAAAAACTATTGCCGCCAACTTTAAATCATGAGTGAGGTAGTTGTGTTGGGGAACCTTCAGCTACCTCGATGCATAAGCAATAACTCAACCCTACTGCATCAACATACATCCTAAACCAAACCTGGAAGCATCATAATATATGGTGACTCCCTCACCCTCAATAATAAGATCTATTATAGAAGCTGATGTGAGAAAATTCTTAAGCTTCCAAAAGCTCTACTCACACTCCTCAGACCACTAGAAAGGAACCTCATTTTGGGTCAATCTGGTTATCGACGCTGTAATAGTAGCAAAACCCTCAATGACCCACCTAGTAATCAACCAACCCAATAAAGCTACAAACCTTAAAAGGAGATTTAGGCTTGGCCTAATCACGAACAACCTCAATATTTGTTGGATTAACCATAATCCCATCCTTAGACACCATATGTCCTAGGAATGTCACTGACTTAAGCTAGAACTCACACTTAGAGAATATGGTAAAATCCTATGATCTCTTAAAGCTTGGAGAACAATCTCAAATATTTCACATGTTCCTCTCTACTACTCTAATAAATAAGGATATCGTTGATGAACACAATCACAAAAGGAATCCAAATAAGGCGTGAATGTGTTGTTCATCAAATCAATAAACATGGTTGGGGCATTAGTCAATCCAAAAGACATCACCAAAACTCATAATGACCTTAACGAGTGCTAAAGGTTGTCTTTGGGATGTCCTCAACCTGAATCAACAACTGATGATAATTGAACCTTAAGTCAATCTTATAGAACACTGTCGCTCCCTAAAGTTGGTCAAATAAATTATCAATGTGAGACATTAGATACCTATTCTTTATTGTTACATTATTAAGCTGCCTGTAGTCAATACACATATGCAAGGAACAATCCTTCTTCTTCATGAACAAGATAGGAGAACCCTAATGAGACACACTCGGTCTAATTAGGCTCTTATCTAAAAGAACCTAAAGTTGAGAATTCAGCTCCTTAAGCTCGGTAGGAGCCATATAGTTAGGTGTCATAGAAATAAGCTGGGTTCCTAGCTAAAAATTAGTAACAAACTCAATATCATGCTTAGGAGGAAGACCAAGTAGATCAAAAGAAAATACATTAGAAAAATCGTAGACTATATAAACAGAGTCAAGTGAGGGACTTTCCACACTAACATCACAAATATAAGAGAGAAAAGACTCACAACCTCTCAAAATAAGTCTCCTAGATCGCACGTAAGAAATAATCATCGTCACCTCACAGCTAATAGATCTCTGCTACACAATTGGAGGTATGTCAGGCATGGCTAAGGTAATGGTCTTGAAAAAACAATCTAAGACTACATGATAGGGGGATAACCAGTCCACACCTAGTATCACATCAAAATCTAACATATCTAACACAATAAGATTAGACTGAGTATCAAACTCTCGAACAGTCATAACACTTAATCTATAAACTCGATCCACTACTAAAAAATCACCCACAAAAGTAGATACACATAATAACACAAATAAAATCCCAAAATAACTCTAACCACAGGGCATAATAAGCAAATACACAAGAATATGTGGAGCCCAAATCAAATAAAGAAAAATTTGGTCGATGGCACACTAAAATTATACATATAATAATAATATTTGAAGACTCTACCTTAGGTCTAGCGGGTATAGAACACAATTGACCACGCCCGCTACTTGGATAGGCTCTTGACTGAATTATTATCCTACCTACTTGAGGACCTTTATAAGTACTTTGGGGACCATCCCGACAACCATGCATACAATCTTTAGTTAGGGGCAAAACTGCCCTAACCGATGGAACACTTTGATCTGTAGGAACCACTACTCCATGACTGGTCACTCTCTTGAGAAATGGCCAAAATCCTAACAACCATAACATGCCCCACGATCTATAATAAAGCCAGAATATCTAGCTGACCCAGGATAGCCACCACAGCTAAAATAACCAAAGATGAACCCCTTAGATATTGGCCACTACTTTGGCCAGGATAGTCACTGTAACTAGACTAGCCTCCATCAATAATCTAAAGTGAGTCATGAATGGTCCTACTAGAGTAACTCTGTTGTTTATAAGGCTAATATGGAGGGTATTTACCCTAAGAACCACCATAATCGTATGCCACTACAACTCCCACTAAAACTATGCTGATATCACGGCCTCTTATCAATGCCTCCTTAGGCCTCATAATGTATCTCCTCCATGACCTTTGTGTGATAAAAACCCTCAGTAAAATATGTACCAGTATCAACCAAACTCTTATTAGTCATACGAAGAGAAGTCTCAATCCCCAAACAAAATATTAAACCTGCTCATGGTAGATCGGCAAAATAGATGTAGCATGCCTAGCCAACTCATGATACTAAACCTCATAATCTACAATAGTCATAGAGCCTTACTCCAATCTTGAGAATTGATCCCTCAAATAATTTCTAAGACTGCAAGGCATATACTTCTCTAAGAAGACCTCAAAGAACTGAGTCCATGTCAAAGGGGGAGATCTAGTTGGTCGAATCAAGATAACCTCTCCACCTGTGTCAAGTTGTCAAATCCAATTGAAAGTTAGTGTAATCCACATCACGAGTCTCAACTAGGCCCAAATTACGAAGCTAACCTTACAAGCAACTAAGAACTCATAAGCATCCTCGTCTGGTGCACTAGAAAACCTAGGCATAGCCAGTCTCAAGAATTTACCTAGCATCTTCTCCTCGATAGACATAGAAAGTTAGGAAACTTTTGGCTAAGCAACCAACGATGTAGAAGGGACCTTAACTATGGAGCTGCAGCTACAAGCTCCATTCCCGCCTCGGTACTACTCTAATCTGCAGAGTGTACAACACTAACTAATCCTAAGAGCTTAACCAATGCATCCTAGAGTAGCAAAGAAGAATTAAAGCCTGATAGAGCCTAGGCTGGTCCCTAGCCTATCACTAGATAGGGTGAAGGAATATCTAGCTCGAGAGTAGGAATAAGGTCTGGTGAAGGCCCCCTATCATGGTTTTTGGCTAGGACTATATTTCTCGATTGTCCTTGACCTTTCAGTTGTCTATGAACTACGATAGGATCCCTAGTCACAGACTCAGGGTCCTTATCTCGTGTAATAGTAGCACACATCCTAGCCATCTGCGAAAGAGTGAAACCAAAGAGATCATTCGAAATAAACTTAAACTATTAGCATGAAATGAGTGAAATAAGTGAAGGTTTACAAAAAATGTCCTATAGCCTCCCAAAGATAAGAAACTGACGTCATTATTCTGATCCGCGGGACTCTACTAGACATTTGTTCTTATACCAACAATATCAATTAAGCTGGCTCTGATACCAATTTAAACGACCCAATTTATAAATCTTGATGGTACCTACTTTATCCTGCCAGTAGGTAAGTCAAACCATAGTCCAAAGCTATAAGTAATGGGATAATTTGGTAAAAATAGCATAAATGCCAAAAAGTTGCAAGTGAAAGGCTTGCAAGCAATAAACCAATATTAATAGTAAAATGATGAAAGATAAAATAAGTGAAATAAATAATCCTATGACCCAACAATATCGGTACAGAGCCTCTAATCCAAAAGAATGCAAAGTACGATCAAGTTAGTGTACATTAGTCTCAAAATATAGAAAGACTAAACATAAATAGAAGAAAGAGAAAAGGGCAACTTCAGCTCCGAGAGCTCATATTATCCCCAAACTCAAATGAGCATGATCTCAGCATCAATGACGATAAGTATTTGAATCTACACCAAAAAAGTACAAAAGTGTAGTATAAGTATCAAAGTCGCGGGTACTCAATAGGTGTTATCGAACAACTGAGATAAATCATAATAAAAGTACAATAGAAATACAAGATAAATAAGCTAAATCATGGTAAAAAAAACCATGAATAAAGCTCCAAATACTGTAAATAAATAATTGAAACAAGTATAATCTGAAAGAAAGCATAGCTAGCTCTGCAAAAATAGCTTCCAAAAGCCAGTAAGTGTGAAAAAGTAAATAACACAACGCGGGCCCCTATAAGCTCGAAGGGGGAAATCAAAGAAACTAAGTAACTGAAATTACATTAGTTAATCATATCTCAAGCCACAACCGTGAATCCAACCACACCATCATACTATAAATAACCTCTCAATGTTGGACACAAATTGAGAACCAGATCATCTTCATTATTTGCCAGACTCAAATCAAAACTCACATCATCAATTATCGGACTCAAACCAAAATTTAAAATCATAAATTGTCGAACTTGAACTGGAACTAGCATCAACTCCCTAGTACCAACCTTGCATAACTATCATGAATCTAGCCTTCTCGATCTCTATAATAAGAATTTCAATAAAGTAACACATCTAAAGGTCAACAAGAAGCTAATGAGAGTCTTGGCCTAAGATGGGCCGGAGGGGCCCACTTCTACTCCCCAAAATTCGTGCTAAGGTAATTTTTACCTCAAACTAGGCTAAGGTATCTAAATTTACTACTATACATTAAATAAGCCTTTTTTTAGTCCTAAGATAGTAATTCTACCTATAGCATGATTAACTAAGTCAACTACATCTTATTTATGGTTTGTTAATAGGTAACATAGCCCAAATAATATAAATTATACCTCAAAGACCTAATTTTAACCCATATCTAGGAAATTATCATAAATATACTATAAATTAGCTCAATATATGAGAGAGGTAAACATAGCCTACCTAGACGCCGAAGAAAGCTCGGTAAAATTTTTTTAAAAATAATTTCCTTTTTCAAGAAGCCTCAACACGATGCCACACTATCAAAATAACTATCTATTAATCAATACGAGAACAATCATATCTGTATTGTACTTTTATGCTTCAGGTCTAAAATTATGTAAATATCCTATATGGGGTCCCCTTTTGGAATCACACATTTGAAATTGTCAATGCCTTTCTTTATGCTCAAGGGGCATTTACCCTCAAGAAGGTAAATTTCGAGCTCAAATGGTGCTAAATTCAACCTACCACTAATCTAAGAATTTTGAGAGATAATAGAAAAATTTACTATGAAATTATAAAAACTTATCAAGAATTCAGATAAGAAACGAGTAATTTTAGCTTACGAACACCCCAAAATCACCTATTAATGTATCTTTCAAATTTTCACACTTTCTAGGATTATTCACTCTTGAACTTGTGTGATAATGGGAGAAAATCGGGCTAATTCGGGTATATAATGGCTCCAGAAGCAGCTAAAGCAGGCATTAGGCCGTTTAAACGGTCAACTAAAGCACCCAGATATCTATAAAGAGGTGCCCTACTTTGCTAGGCATGCCTCTTAAGCGGACAAGATGGTGCTAAAGCAGCATGCATTTTAATGGTCAGCTTGCTGCTAAGGTGGATAGCTAAGGTTGCCTGGCTGCTAAAGCACTTGGGAGGTCGCTTAAAGGGCTGCTTTAGCGGATGCACCGACTGAAGACTTGGAATTTTTCAAGTCTCTGTCGATCCTTCAGGATTCGTTTTCATATACGTAAATGAATTATGCTACCTTATTAATTTAAATATTTCAGACTTAATGGTGCAGTCAAAATTTCCATCTGAGGTCGTTTTGATGAAAAGTGAGTCCTACACCCAAGTGTCATTTTTCTTAATTTTTGGTCAATAGCTCGAAATGAGTCTAGAAGCCTTGGACCTGAATCAAAGGTCCTTCTAGCCTAAAATCAATGTTCAAGAGCTGTTGGAATTATCAGAATTGGCATACGGATTATTTGACTTAAGTTTTTATTTAGTAGCCAATTCAAATCATCATGATTTCAAAGTAGAAAATTGGATCTAAATTAAACGAACTACCCAATAATCAAATTATCGGGTCCAGCAAGTCATAAATGACTTGGAAAATCTATAAAAAAAACTCTAAATGAGGAAAATGCAGAAAATGGCCCAAAGGGTCATTATAATAAGAATTTCTAGAAATATTTAGAACAGTTCGTTTTGGAACAAAGGACTTATTTACAAGTAGTTTCAACCGATTACTTATTAATCAATATTTGATTGGTCCATTTAAGGTCATCAACAAAAAGATTTGTCTAAACCACTTCATTTCATTCTGTCCTAGTTGTTTTATTGTTGTCGAACTTTTTCTTTTTCTATGTAAATTTTGTAAATATCCCCATTCACACATCTGAGATCTATAACACTAATCTTTTAAAAAAACTTGAGGAAGAGGGAAAACATGATGTCCCAATCAACTTTATTTTTACCCATTATTTTTCACGTCTTTTAGGTTCCGCGCTCTCCTATGAGCCCGAGAAATTCCTTTCATTAGTCTATAAATAAAACGGGTTATTCACCTCCTCGGTGCTAAAGTTCAAATTTTGATAGTCAAAAATTTTTATTTTGATCGTGTATTTGAACATACAATTCATAAAGTTTATGAAAAGCTTACATTAGAAATTATATAAAACAAATACTACAAATCACAAATTTTATTAATTAAAAATATTTAAATACTGAAAATGAAGGAGTAGGAATGTATTACTTCTAGAATTTCACATTGCAACATCCGTCAAACCCGTCAGACTTAGTTTTAGGTAAAATGATTTTCTGGACTCCTATACTTATCCGATTTTGAAATATGAACTCTTCTACTTAACCTCTTACCTACTGAACCTCTCAAATCATCAAAGCACAACATTTTAAACTCTTTTCTCATCTGAAGAATGTGTCTGTAAAATAAACAAATACATATAGAATTTCACGTCATTTTTAAATAAAACATAAGAAACCAACTTTTATTAACAATCAAATATCTATCCTCCCCCTTCCCCGCCCCCTCTCTTCTTCTTTTTGAATGAATACGCCCTATTCATTCCTTCTTCCATTTTTCTTCTTTATTTCTTCCTCTTTCTTCATCAAAATCCTCCACTCTTCTTCTTCTTCTTCTTCTTCTTCAGATCCGTTTCTTCCTCCTCATTTCTCTTATTTAAATCCTTTCTCTACCACTATTTTTTTTCTTCTTCTTCTTTAATCTTTTTATAAATCAGATTGCGAGTAGAAGTATGAGAATTGAATTTAATTGTATATTCCAAAGATTTGCATTTATATTTTTAGAGATTAAAATTTGAGATTTTTGTACATGAATATAAGTTGATTTAATTGGAGTTATTTTTTTGTTTTTGTAATTTCATTCTTTGATTTGATGATTGGTACTCCCTCCATTTCAAAAAGAGTGGTCTACTTTGACTTGGAACAAAGTTTGAGAAAATAAAGAAGATTTTTGAATTTTGTGGCCTTAGATTAAAGTTGTGTCAAATGTACCAAAATGTTCTTTAATCTTGTGGTTCTAAACATGTCATGTGGAAAGTTGAAATTAAAGTATTGCAAAAAAAGAAAGGGGTCATTCTTTTTTAAATAGACTAAATATGAAAGTAGATCATTCTTTTTTAAACAGAGAAACTATTTAGTAAAGATTTCTACTTATTTTTCTTAATTATTAATTAATCCTTGAAGGTGGTTAACTAGAGAAAAACAAAGCACACGGATTGGGGGTAAAGAAATATAAGTGAGGTGAGGAAAAGAAGAAAAAAAAATAAAGAAAGAAAATAGGGAACAATGAAAGTGGGTGGGTGGGGTGGGGTAAAAAGATTTTTATTTCATTTTAATTTTAATTTAATTAATTATTTAAAATTATTTTTGATAAAAAATTTCATGTGTACTCATAAAAAACTCATGAAATCATGCATTTTCTCCGGCTCAACCACTAAGTTATCACATAAACTTGATCAATGATTAAACGAATTTAAAATGATGTGTTTCAACAGGTTGAGGGGTCAAATTGATCAGAGGTTATGTAAAAGGGTGTATAATACAGACTCAAATAAATATAAAAATCTAAAAAACCATTTCGCCCTTTTTTTATCGGTCTATAAGTAGAACACGATGTTGCAGGTCAATAAATGACGTCTATAATAAACAACTTTTCTTTCTACTATAGTTCACCTATAAGTACTCCTCCTGTGGGTAGTAAGATAACAATGGCAATATCCAAGGAAAACGGCGAACTCCTCCATGTGCTTTTCCTTCCCTACTTGTCCGCTGGTCATTTTATTCCCACGGTCAACGCTGCAAGGCTCTTCGCCTCCTGCGGTGTCAAAGCGACCATCCTCACTACCCCACATAATGCCTTACTTTTCCAATCTACCATTGATGACGACGTCCGAATTTCCGGCTATAACATCTCTATCGTAACTATTAAGTTCCCCGCCGATGAAGTTGGCTTGCCTGAAGGAATTGAGAGCTTCAATACTGCCACTTCACCTGAAATGTGCCACAAAATATTTCACTCTCTTTTTCTTTTACAGAAGCCAATGGAAGAAAAAATTCGTGAAATCCGTCCTGGTTGCATATTTTCCGACATGTACTACCCTTGGACCGTCGATCTTGCTAATGAGCTGAAAATCCCTCGTATCTTGTACAACTTGTCTGCCTACATGTGCTACAGCATTATGCACAACCTTAAACTTTACAGACCTCACCAGCAGCTCAAGCTGGAGGAATCCCAAAGTTTCGTGGTTCCTGGTTTACCTGATAAGATAGAGTTCAAAGTATCCCAACTTACAGAAGATCTGAGAAACACTCCCGATGGCAAAAAGAGTGTTTTTGAGGAAATTCTCGACCAAGTACGAGATTCCGAGGACCGAAGCTATGGCATCGTTCATGACACCTATTACGAGCTAGAACCTGCGTATGTTGACTACTATCAGAAATTAAGGAAACCCAAATGTTATCATTTCGGTCCCATCTCCCACTTTGCATCCAAACTCCGAAGTAAGGAACTAATTGCTGACCATAACAGCAACTTCGTTGTAGAGTGGTTGAATCACCAGAAACCTAAATCAGTTCTGTATGTCTCTTTCGGGAGCATGGCTAGATTTCCAGACAACCAACTCCGTGAAATCGCCCTCGCTCTCGATGCGTCAAGAGTCCCTTTCATTTTTGTATTGAGGCCAAAACAAGAAACCTCGTGGTTGCCAGATGGTTTCGAGGAACGGGTGGTCAATACCAAAATCGGTTTGTTGATTAAAGGATGGGTCCCCCAGCTCACCATCCTGGAACATTCAGCCACCGGTGGATTCATGACTCACTGTGGTACGAATTCGGTTCTTGAAGCCATCACTTCTGGCGTGCCAATGGCAACATGGCCTCTTTATGCCGATCAATTCTACAACGAGAAAGTAGTGGAGGTTTCGGGATTGGGAGTCAAAGTTGGGATAGAAGTATGGAATAGTGGTCTCGAGATCACCGGTCCTGTAATAGGAAGCGCACAGATTAGAGAAGCAATTGAGAAACTAATGAGTTATTCTGAGGATATTAGGATTATGAGGGACAAAGCAACGGCTATGAGCAAAATGGCTAAGGATGCAATAAGTGAAGGTGGATCTTCATGGAACAATCTCACCGAACTAATTGAAGATATCAAAAATTTTACCTTTTCATCTACCATGGCTTAATAATTTATTCTTTTTCTTAATTAAGCCACATTAATTATTGAAACACTAAATTTTTGAGATCGCCAACTGGACGCCGTGAAATTTCATAGCGGTTCAAAGGTAAAACCTCTTAATAAGCCCAAGTATTGTACTTCGTGTTTTTGATTTTTTTCACTTTGCAATTACAACTAAGTTGAAGGGATATCCATCCGATGTCTTTAACTTGATCAAGTGAACCCCATTTTCCATTTCAAATTCTTCGTCATCATTGATGTATTAATTAAAATATACAAATGAAAGTATTTGATTTTTGCGGGTCGTGGGACGCTATGTGAATTTGAAATATTGAGATTAATTGATAATGTCAATTCAAATAAAGGGGGAATGGTTACATAATTGTTACCGCCCAAATCCCCTAAATATATTTGTCATTCTTCTGACAAGAAGCATAAGAAAACTATCGGGTCAGAAAACAGAAAATCACATTAACAACAACACCAACAAAAGAACATTTAGTTTTTAATTTAAACTTTATTTTCTAGTGATTCGAATATTGATTTGGGGCAATTCTTTTAGTAGAAAATCAACGATTTTCGCTGCGTTTTCAAGGTATACTATTTGTATCATTTTTTGCTATGAATTTATCAACAATGACATTAGAGACGGGTTGAATTGTCCTATATTTACATGTTATTTCTCGAGTACAGTGTGTAAAATTGTTGAAAAGATTGTATATTAACATACCTGATAGAAAGAATTCATATATGGATGAAAATAGAGATTTTGGATCCGATGTGATTCAGTCGTGCAACCTTCTGATCTAGAATCATAGGCGCTACCATTGCGCTACGGATCCGATTATCAATCCATTTATTTTTTTATTTCTTCATTCAATTTCCATGGAAGAGTAGAAAGAAGAAATTGTTAGGTTGAATTATTCTTGAGATGTCTAAAGCACTAATACCGCTAATTTGTTTTTTTTTCTCTCTAACATCTTAAAACTCTTACTATTTTCATCTTTTTTACCACAAAATTTTCGTCCAAATTTGATCACAATAGAAAATATACATGTTCACACTATAAACTAATTTCATTTTGAATATTTTAACCTTTTTATCTTAAAAGTTGAATATATTTTTTTATCCTATTTCCAATACATTAATTATGTTAATGACCTTAATTATGCTATTTGTATCATTTTTTGCTATGAATTTATCAACAATGACATTAGAGACGGGTTGAATTGTCCTATATTTACATGTTATTTCTCGAGTACAGTGTGTAAAAATGTTGAAAAGATTGTATATTAACATACCTGATAGAAAGAATTCATATATGGATGAAAATAGAGATTTTGGATCCGATGTGATTCAGTCGTGCAACCTTCTGATCTAGAATCATAGGCGCTACCATTGCGCTACGGATCCGATTATAAATCCATTTATTTTTTTATTTCTTCATTCAATTTCCATGGAAGAGTAGAAAGAAGAAATTGTTAGGTTGAATTATTCTTGAGATGTCTAAAGCACTAATACCGCTAATTTATTTTTTTTTTCTCTCTAACATCTTAAGACTCTTACTATTTTCATCTTTTTTACCACAAAATTTTCGTCCAAATTTGATCACAATAGAAAATATACATGTTCACACTATAAACTAATTTCATTTTGAATATTTTAACCTTTTTATCTTAAAAGTTGAATATATTTTTTTATCCTATTTCCAATACATTAATTATGTTAATGACCTTAATTATGATTAATTCAAATATGGAAAAATATTTATTTCATGATTTATATTCATCGTCAATTGGGCAAGTATGTCTTCAATAATCTTTTTTCTTAGGTAAATATATTTGTTTAAGTATTATTCATATTTAATATGCGTATTTCTGGAAAATATATTAGCTAGAAATCTCTAATTTTAATTAGTATAGTTTTACACTTTTTCAAGTTAAGAGAAAAATAATTAGGCAGAGATCTCAATATTTCAGTGTAATCTTAGTCAATGTTTATTCTTTCATAGTAAAAATTTTATTTGTGACAGTAAAAACCAACTAGTACTTTAATTCGCATTTTTTAAGTTGAACATAACACCCTTGACTCTAGCTACGACTGTTCAAAATTAAATCGAAACCAAGAATCTGTAACGATAATTTGATTATTGAATTAATGGTTCGACTTAACAGATTACCAGATATAAAGTGTGAAGAATTGTTGTTATCGTAATATTTTATAAATTATGCTTGAAAAATATTTAAATATATACATTAATTTTATTTAAGCATAATAATTTAAAAAATAATTAATTAGAGATCATTTTAGAAACAAGTATAAGTAATAATTCATGATTTATCAAATCGGCGTAATATAGAGCCAAACGACTTGTATGATTAACACATTGGTTCAATATATTTGAACTATATGCATGATTTCTACAAGTGTTGACGTTTACCAGATCTAAAGTGTGGTGAAATGTCGTTATTGCAATATCTTACAAATTATGCCTGAGAACTATTTAAATATAATACTTAAAAATAAATAATTAAAGGTCATTTTAGTAACAAATATAAGTAATGATTCACAATTTATCAAATCTACGTAAGATATGGGAGAAAGACTTGTATCATCAAAATTTATGTCTCACTCTCTTTGGTTCGACACATATGGACTATATGCATGATTTTTATAATATGTCGAGACTTACTAGGTCTAAAATGTGTTGAGTTGTCATTATTGAAATATTTCACAAATTATGTTTAAAATTATTCAAATATATAGGTTAATTTTAATTTAATATACTAACTAAAAATAATTAATTAGAAGTCATTTTTGTAATAAATATAAGAAATGATTCACAATTTATCAAATCAGCATAGCATAAAGGTGAAAGACAATCAACACTTATGTCTCACTCTTTTTGGTTCAACATATATGAACTATATGCATAATTTCTATAATGTATTGACATTTATCAGTTCTAAAGTGTGTTAAGTTGTCGTTATTGAAATGTTTCACAAATTATGTTTAAAAATTATTTAAATATATAATTTACGTTTATTTAAATGTAACAATTAAAAATAATTAATTGGTGGTTAATGTAGTATATATATATATATATATATTGATCCGCAATTTATCAAATTGGCGTTACATACATGCGAAAGACTTGTACTATGAAGTATGAACTATATGTCAACACTTATATCTCACTCTCTTTAGCTCGACACATATGAAGTATGAACTATATGATTTCTATAATATGTCAATATTTACAATGTCTAAAGTATTTGAGTTGTCGTTATTGAAATATTTCAAAAATTATGTGTAGAAATTATTTAAATATGTAATTTAATTTATTTAAATATAATAATTAAAAATAATTAATCAGAGATTAATTTGATGATATATATAAGTAACTATCCGCAATTTATCAATTGGCGTAACATAAAGGCTAAAGACTTATGCGATCGACACTTATGTCTCACTCTTTTTGATTTAACATATATGAGTAATTAATTCTTATTTTTATTTTTAATTTTTAAAAATAATTAAGGTAGGTGAAAATTGTGGGATTACATTGAGTATATTGTTGTAGATAAAAATTGAAAGAATTAAAAAATTAAATATTTAAACTAAAATTTATTTTGGTTAGAATTTATCGATGATCATCTAACATTGAGTTTGTCACACAAAAAATTACTTTCAATCCTTTTTTTTTGTTACGTAAAATCACATAATTTTAATAATTATACAAAACTATTTTGTTATTTTATCACATAAAAGTATTTCATCTTTAAAATTTGTCAAACACAATTTATTTTATTTATTTTTGCAAAATTTACTACAAAATGAGTATATCAGGATAGAAAAATAGTTAAATTATATATTTTTTAAAATATTATTGATAGTATGTTAAAAATAGAAAAACAAATGTGACAGCGTGCATTTCTAAAAGTCGTGTGTCACCCTAAGCAGCAAACCACTAATAGATATTTCGAATATTATCGTAAATGTAATTTATTTTGAAGCGATAACATACTTTTGATATAAAATATTAAATTTATGCAATATTTACTTTTTGATTAACTTTTTTAAAGTTGAATGATTGCTAAGTGACAAAAAAAATTAAATGTTGAATTTATGTGATAAATTTTAAAATTAAATGAATTTTATGTAAATAAAAACTTAAAATTATATGACATTTTAGAATTAAATGACTTTTATATGATAAAAGTTAATTTTTATGTAATAAATTTAAAATTAAATAACCAATGATGACTTTTTAAAAAAAATGATTTTAATAAACTATGATTTGTATATAATGAAATTAGTTTTAAAATTTAATTATTTAAAAAATAACAAGATAAGATAGAAGATTAAAGGGGAAGTAAAAAATTTTTTTAAAAAAGAAAAGATTAAAGGGGAAAAAAAAACAGTGGAGAGAAAGAGGAAAAGGTGGATGTGTTCCATATTCGAAGTCATGGCTCACTTACATGATTAATAACATAAATTTTTGATTTGAGTGTCTAGGAAATAGTAGTAAAAGAATAATTTTCAATGTGGGAATTGACTTTTAAGTTTAAAGAATAACAAAGAATTTAATTTTCTTTGATTAACAAAAAACTTTTGAAAGAAAAAGATGATTGCAATTTTTCATAATTATAGTTAAATTTAAACCATATTTTTGTGGTCATTGACCACTTCCCAATAAAAAAAATATTGAGGATTTAATGAAGAGGAAACAAGGTTACTACTATAATTTTGAGAAATGAAAGTTCTCAGAACTTTTTATTCATTTTCTTTAGGAAAATGAGGATAAAGTAATTGTCAAATTGGAAAGTGGAAACAGTGCACACTTTATGTTTCTTATCTTTCCTCCTTTTTTATTAAAAATAAATAAATAAGTTAGCCGTTGATTTCTTTTGGGGAAACGTGATGTGTTGAAATAGTATAGTGCAATCATACTGTTTGAAAGGAAAAAACTTTTTGGCCATAAAATTTTATCATAATTTGATCATAATAGTAATAAATGCTATTCACATTATAAACTAATTTATTTTAAGATATTTTTATCTTTTTCATCCTAAATTTAAATTTCTAACATTACTTTATTTATTATATCATTTTTCAATATATTAAAAACTATCCCAATACATGAAAATGAATAATTTATGTATTTAATTATAATTATCTAATTTTATTAATTGGCAATTACACAATTAAAAAATTAT
This sequence comes from Capsicum annuum, assembly GCF_002878395.1. Classification (NCBI taxonomy): domain Eukaryota; kingdom Viridiplantae; phylum Streptophyta; class Magnoliopsida; order Solanales; family Solanaceae; genus Capsicum; species Capsicum annuum. The sequence continues at coordinate 102,263,208 of NC_061117.1, forward strand.
CAAATGTAGTAATGTGATATTAAGAAAATAAAAATTAATTAGTACAAATTTACTTATTAATTTTTAGTTACATTTCTTCTTTTTTACATTTGTAGTTGTTTAATTTTTGTTCAACTTTTAATTATGTAGTATAGTTTATACTTTGTACATATTTTTAAAAATTTAATTAAATTATTTTACTTATTTTTTATTTAGTTCGATTTTATGATTTTTAATGAATATGCAAATTGTTGTATGGAAATAGAGTTTTAACGGTGAATTTCCGAAATAGTCAGCTAAGTTTTAAAATTTTTCTCAATATCACTTATGTTTTATTTAGGATCACAATATCATTCAACTATCACTTTTTTCCTCAAAAAATAGTAAACACCTCAAAAGTCTTGTTCTCTCTTGGTTGACATGAATGTCACTAATTTTTTTTTTAAAAATACTAGACCTATTTAACTCATTAAACTCATTCAATTAAACTATAGTTCTTTTTTTCTTTGAAAGAGTATATTAGTTTATTAAAAAAAATTATACTTAGAAAAACTTTATTGGTACTAAAACTTGACATATATTTTTTCAAGGGTTATTTTTGTCACTGGCCACTCATAATTTTTTAATTTCCTACAAAAATTATTTTTATCTTTTTAGAGATAATAATATAACTCAACTTTCACTGTTATTCAAAAAAAAAAAAAAACAAGTATCATATATGTCTCTTTCTCTTCTAATTGTCGGACCATGTTATTAAATTAATTTTTTTTAATAAGAGACTTAATTAAATCATCAAACTTATTTAGTCAAAATTATATTCTTATTCTTTTCTTTAAAATATATTAATTTATTAAGAAAAAATTTTCATGCTTAGAAATCTTTTATCATTACTTAAACTTTCAATTTTTTTCAAGTTATTATTTTGGATTATTATAAATATTATTGGAGTCTCTTATAATAATTTCATTTTATTTTTGCTAAGAAAATAATATCACTCAGTTATTAATATTTTTTCAAAAAATACTAAGTACCTCGAAAGTTTCCTCCTCTTCTAATTAGCATGTCATGTTAGTAAACCATCATTTTAAAAAAAATAATAAACATATTAACTTCGCAAACTCATTTAACAAAAATAATAGTTTTATCTTTTTAAAAATATATATTATTTTACTAAGAAGAAATTCTCATACTTAGGTATTTATACTTTTTTTTCTAGAGTTAATTTCCTAGATAATCATTCTGGTTTTTATATATAAGTGCCTAAAAAGATTAGTTATTTCCTAAATAAAATAATATCACTAAATTACATAAGTTATCTAGAGATTTTAATTTGCATTTAAAATAATATGATAAAGATTAAGTATGGTAAAGAATTTCTAAACAGTAAAATTAAACTAATGCATTTTTTTTTTTAAAAAGGAATAAAACTACAATTTTGAGTAAATGAGTTTGATGAATTAAATGATTTATTATTTAAAAATGTGATTTTAATGACATGACATGTCAATTAAGAGAAATAATATTTTTGAGGTGTTTAGTATTTTTTTTAGGAAAAAAGTAATAGTTGAGTAATATTGTGGTCCTAAATGAAATATAAGTCATATTGAAAGAAATTCTCAAATTCACTCAGAATTTTAATAATAACATGTTTTGGCATGTTTAAAATTTTTTTATTTTATATTTGTATATAGATAGATATACTAACAAAATACGTTGTGGTTAAATATAAAAAATTATTTTGCTAAATAATTTAACCACAATATTTTTTTGTCGTAACATTTGTAACAATAAATGTGGCTGAAATTTATATACACATTTTATATGGTCCATGACTAAGAATTTATACTTATTGCTATGAAATCTATTATGTTGTAGACTATAGTTATAAAGAAAATTTTATATATATATATATATATCTATATATCTATATATATATATATATATATATATATATATATATATA